>NC_142202.1:34469180-34771453 GCF_049639895.1 Pseudopodoces humilis | reverse complement strand
CAACAGCACACAGCAGATATGAAGGAAGTCAGATGGAAAACAGCAATGATGTCTACAGGCAATCCTTTACACATCAAAACTTGAAGACCCTAAAGCCCCTTGCTGTCTCAGGGGCTCATTCCAAGTAGCCACATTCCCCTTCCAGCCCTGAGTCTGCAGCTCCTAGCACTGTCAGCTGCACTGTCCCTCAAGCCATAGACACAAAAGCAGAAGGAACTGGAGGTGTGCCATAACTGAGAAAGTTGGAGATGCCCAAGAGCTTGTGGGTACTGAGGAAGCTCAAGAGCCAAGAAAGCTGAAAAAATGAAGACTTTTTGCGCTGCCAAAAACTTTTAAAGGAATTGGAGCTAGGCCTGAAGAACAGAATACCAAAGGGCACAAAATCAGGATGTTTGTGCAGAAAAGCTGACATGGCAAGAGAGGAGGGGAGAAAGCAGCAGCATAAGTACCTCTTCCATCGATGTGATAAGGAGAGAGGGCTAGAAAGAGATGAGGGGGTGAAAATTGAGAGCAGAGGGTGTTTTTCTCTGGACAGCACCAAAGGGTGTTTCTAGGACCGAACTGGTAGGATCAGTAAGCTGTGGATCCTTTAGTGACAGTGGTCAGGGGTGCTGGAGGTGGTGCTGCCACCAAATTTCTTAAGCCTCTGCCAGGTGTCTAATTCCTGGTACCCTCCAAAGCTACAAATGTAGCAAATTTTTCCATTTTGCATACCCACATGTGCTGAATAAAAATATCTGTCCACACTTCAGGAACAGACATGAATGTGTTCAGTTTTAATAATGAGAAATCAAAACTTCAAAACAACAAACAAATTCAGTAATGCAGTCACCTCTGGAAAACAGGAAATATTTTCTTGGATTTTAGTACAGAAAATGTATTAGATTTGGATTTTTCTATTGCAAAGATATATTTTGATTTTGATGTTTGGGTTTCTTTTTCTTCCAACCAGGATTTAATATCGACAAAGCCTACAAGAAGGCTGATATTTGCTCCTGGTCTAGGAATTGGCATTCTAGCTGAAAATTGACTGAGAATTTGGTAATTAGCATTTTAATTATTTTGGTAACAAATATATGTAGTAACTGATGATTTAATTGGTGAACTATATATAATACAATACCATAATCATAGCATATTTAAACTTTTTTAAATTATTGCTGCTTAACTAAAATGTTATTTCCTTATGGATCATTTAAGTTTTGAATATTCAGTATTTCAGACAGCAAACTTTGCACTGAAAATAGTCAATCTGGTTAATTTTAACAGGCTTCCCACATTAGAAAGGGCACACAGCAGCTGATGCTTTTATTTTTGGCATCTTTCACTGTAGGAGTATAGACCATCAGAAGCAAATGGGACTGAAGCTACTTTACACCTGTCCACACTTATACCTTGCAGGTGTTCCAGCTCTGTGCCTGATATTCCTTATCTTGGAAGTTAACATGAAAAGAGTAGATATTTCTATTGGTTTTTTCAACAGCCTTTGAAATTAAAGAAAATCAAATACACTACATTTTTTACACAATCTCTTTTGCAGTATCTTTAACTGTGTTTCCAGGCAAATGTATTGTAAACGTTACTGGATTTCAGTGATTTTTAGCAGTTTAGACATTGTACAAATGTATTCACTGTGACCATTGCACAAATGTTTCTACCATATTTTCCCCAGAATACTATCTTTTTTAAGGCATTTTAGCTTTCTTTTGGAGAACATTCTATGTAGAGAGCTCTCACTTAAACCTACCCGCTTTACCATTTATTCTGCGACAACATCAAATTTACATTACCAGAATAAATGAAATATTTTTCTCTCAAATCTTAACTCAGAGCCCATATAGAGAGGAAGAAAAAAACTTTCTTTGTCTTGCAAATTCAGGGAGATTTGAAGGAATTATTATCACCACTGAGCTATTTTCAGTTGTGCGTGAAAATAATGAATATTGAGATCTTGAACATAGTCTTTGTTGTTTAACAAAAAACAAAAGCAAAACAAAAAAGTCTTTGATAAAGAGAAGTTAAAGAAATAATAGGAGTAGCTGCCTTCCTTTTATCAAAGGAACCTGTTTCATCACTTCAAATGCCAGTGAAGGGGGTTTTTTTCTGAGTGTAAAATGAGAGATATTCATTTAAATGCTCACATATCTTTCCCAGATCCTAAGCCTCTTCACAGAGTCTTCCCTGGTGATTCAGAAGCTAGGTTTTATTTTGTAATGAACTACACCAAAGATTTTTGGCTAATCATGTCAACCCCTGCAGAAAAAACGCAAATTAACAGGAGTCCTAACTTCAAAGGTAAAAGGTACATGCTTTCTTTAGTCTTTGCACACAAATGGGAGTATGAAAGCCCTTATTCAATGAGGACCTGATTCCTTTCAAAGAAGACTGAAGCAGATAGCTGCAAACCATCTTCTTGTGTAAGATTCTTCTAATTCTAACACAAGACCTGAGAGGAGATGCTCATGGAGACATAAGTTTGGGAGAGCTGTGTGAGACATACTTAGCAAAGTAGCTGGTGGAATAAATCTCAGTTTTTATAAGTCAGCAGATTGAGCTATAAACAAAAGGCAAAGGTAATATCCATTCTTTGTGGGAGGATAACAGCTGTGACCACTCAAAAAATCTCATTCGATAAAATTGTTTCCAGAAAAAAAAGTCCCTACAAAAGACTCAGATTTTGCAGGACATGATCAGAGGTCCTGCGGGAAAATAAATAAGGTTTTGTTACATTTTAATATAAATTATTATTGTTATTTTAATATCATGGTCTCAGAGCTGCAGGGAATGAAAAAAATAATACAAAATTTCAAAAATTAATAACATTTCACAAATCCACAGGGACCCCATGAGACGCTGTAAGTGTACCAGCTACAGCAAACAAATTTACTGCTACAATTGCATTTCTCCATCCACAAGGCAAAGGCAAACACTACTGCTGGTGGAGATTTATGGACCAATGACTTGAGAGAAATGAGTAAGAGGGCTTGATGAAAGGACAACTCTGAAACATTAATTGTATGGCAAGCACTTTGTATTGGGTTTGTGTGGCAAGGTTTTGGTGGCAGAGGAGTGGCTTTTCTGAGAAGCTGCTAGAAACTTCCCCCACGTCCAAAAGAGCCAATGCCAGCTGGCTCCTGGATGGACCTGTCCCTGACTAAGTCTTAGCCCATCAGCAAAGGTTGTAGTTCCTCTGGCATAACAGATTTAAGAAGGAAAAAAAATAGTTTTGTGCAGAAGTAAATTGTAGCCAGAGAAGAGAGGAGAGAGAATGCATGAGAACAGCTCTGCAGACACCCAAGTCAGTGCAGAAGGAGGGGGAGGAGGCGCTTCTGGCACCACAGCAATTATTCCCCTGCAGCTCATGGTGCAGACCAAGGTGAGGGAGGATGCACCCTTGCAGCCCATGGAGGGCCACAGTGGAGCACAGATCTACCTTGGAGGACCCCACACTGGAGCAGATGGATCCCCACAGGAGGCTGTGACCCCATGGGAAGCCCATGCTGGAGCAGACTCATGGCAGGATACCTGTGAAGAGCGGAGCCCATTCTGGAGCAGGTTTGCTGACTCCATGCAGTGTGTTCCTGAAGAACTGCACCCTCTGGGAAGGACTCACTTTGGAGAAGTTTCTGGAGAGCTATCTTTCATGGGAGTAGCCCCATACTGAAGAAGGGAAAAGTGTGAGGAGTTTTCCCCATGAGGAGGAAGGAGCAGCAGAAAGAACTGTGATGAAGTGATTGCAATCCCCACTCCTTGTCACACTGTGCTGCTTAGGGAAATAAGGTAGGGAATCAGGAAGAGAGTTAAGCCCAGAAAGAAGGGAGGGGTTGGGGTGGGGGGGGGGAGTGGAGGGGGGGGGAAAGGTGTTTTTAAAATTTGGGGTTTTTTACTCTGATTTAATTGTTAACAAATTCAATTAATTTCCCCAAGATGAATCTGTTTTCCTCATGACGGTAATTGGTGAGTGATCTCTCCCTGCCCTTATCTCAACCCAAGAGCCTTTTGTGATATTTTCTCTCCCTTGTCCACTTGAAAAGGGCAGTGATAAAGCAGCATTAGTGGGCACCAGGCATTGAGTCAATGTTAAATCACCACACAACTACTTGAGCCCACCATCACTGAAATCCTAACTAATCACCATAAACATAGTGTCTGGGGATTTATGAGTCCACTACTAATTTTGAATGGAAAAAACTGGTGACTCTTCCCCCCTTCTATATTTATTTATAATTCCAATTAGATTTATGTAATTTATGGAAGCTATCAGTCAAAACAACTAGTAACCCCAGAGATCTCCTGCACATTTTAGCATGCAGCAATACTCTACATATTCTACAGGTTCCTGTTCTGGCAGAAATTTTTCATGAGGGACTGAATTAACAGCCAGTAACACACAACTCTCTTCTTTGCTTAATGTATTATAAAGGGCTACATCTTTCACCTTCCTATGGGTAAATCCAAAACAATTAAAATGAGTAGACTTCTGTGTCTGTCTATTCAGTAAAGCCCATGGAATTTTTATATTCACTTCTGCCCCTGAAAATCTTGGTTATGATTGTCTATTTGCTGTCAGATCATTCTTTCCCCAAACACTCCATTAAGTAAAATCAACTTGTGAAAATCTACACAGCTTGTATTGTTAAAGGCCAAAGACCATCTAAAAAGATGAATGGAAAATAACTGTAACTCATAATACATGTTGACACAATACCTATCAGAATGGGTGCAGAATTAAAAAACAATTCTAATAGGAAGCAAGAAGTCCTTATGTAGCAAAATCCAATACCAAGGAGTAATCAGCCTTCCACCAAATGCAAACCCAAATAGAGACAAACCTGGCTATGTTCACCTAGCTAGACTAAAGAGACATATCCAGAATATATGAAATACACAAAGCTAGAACAATCCCACTGGAGAAGAGCCTGGAGGAAAGTTACTGCATCTTGTTGTTACAGATTCCATTTGATCTATTCTTTCTGTGGCTTTGAATTTCCTACCCTGCTCCTGGATAATTACCCATTCATTGAAACAGAATAAAAAATGTGTTATATTATTTGGAAATTCATGGTATGAATAGTAATTTGTATAATAGGCCCCTAAAACTCTAAATGACCTTGTAATGGAAATTATATAGATGAAAATATATCTCTAAAACCTATGTAAGGCTATGCCTAATTTTGTATAATACCAGGTTTAACATATGTACACACTGCAGTCACAGAGGTGATGGCTGTATGGCATAATGATGGGCTCCTGTGGTATCATAGGCATCACTGGTTACCTTACCCCAAACCTGTGACTGGATTGTGGTAACCCTGAAGTGGTGACTTTCTAGACTTTTCCCTCAAGGAAGCCTTACTCCAATTAAAGCCAGGTAGATTTCAACAGAAAATAGTGTTTCAGGTAACCAAAATTTTCCAGTGAAAAATTACTACTTTCAGAATTTATTTTTTTTTTCCCTCAAAACTATTTCAGATTAGACCTCTTGCCATGCTGAGCGATGGGAGTTGCACAAGACAACAATCATTCTGTACAGCCACTTAGATTACATATTCAGAGGCATTGCACCTTCCTCTTTAGTGAAGAGAGACAGTATGTCTTAGCACTCTCTCGGTCACTGAGACGACAGCAGATGAAATACAGCTCTCGAGTACTGAAAAGAATAAGAGCAAGAAAGCAAACAAAACCACATGGTTCAGTGGCATTAGAGGCTCAAGATATTTCCACTGGATATTCTAGTCTTGATCCTCAAATTCCTTAGTTTTTTTCTCTATGTCATAAAAAAAAAAAGGTGCTTATTCAAAGGTCTATCTTGTACTCCAAAGATGCTTCAAAGTGAATGGTTTTGCCAACACCTTGTGATGACTGACACAACTGAAGGCCCTGCACTGGGCAAGACCCTGCCCAGAAGAGAAGCAATCAACTCACATCCAGTGTGCCACAATGTTATTTTAAAAACTCAGTAAACCTAAATTCTAGGACAACCCTGGGAATTCAGCCCTACCTATCATAATTTCAAAGTCTAAAACCTCACAAATAGACAAACCTTGCAGACCACAACAGATATTGTGGCTGTTGTGAAATTGCTGCTTCTGTCTTCTTTGCTGGCGAGTCTTCTTTGCTTTGCTACTTTCAACTACATCAGAATATTTCATGTATCCTTATTTATTCCAGTCATGAAACACTATTTTTTTTTCTCCACAATTTAGGGGATGAGCATTCTGCATTATACACCATCAACACTGTAATCTTTATATTAACTCCACAAGAGATTACTCTGTGTGTATATATACACATAAACACACAAAATACCTGCCAGAATAAAAATACCCTGATAACATCATTCTGAGTAAGTTAAGTTAATGCTGGATCTGGCAGGCTGATAAGTAAACATGACTTCTGGTTTTCCATTTCATGGTAGAAAACACATTAAAAAGCATTAGTTTAATCAGGTCAGCTTAAGCAGATGGCTAATTTCTTATTGTGTTACAATATTAGTTCACTTAGTTTGCATGTTTAATTTATATTTTTCACTAATTTTATTTTTCCTAAAAAAAATACACAAAATAGGAAACCTACATATTCAAGCTTTTCTACCTTCATAACACAAGTTTAAGTTTAAAGGGTCACATGGAAGGTGGATGTTCAAATCTGTGAATTATTTAATGGAGTCCCTAAAATACCTAAATACCTAAAATACCTAAAATCCCTGTTCCCCGTAATACACTTAGAGCTCATATAGCCAGAAAGCCATCTGACCATTCCTCACAATTTTTTAGGTGAATGGTGAGGCTGCTCCACAGAAGCCTGCCTTTCTCATGTTTGGTCTCCTCTCAAAGCAGAACTGAGCCAGCTGCCTCAGGTGTTCCTCTCCAATTCATCTTTGAACTCATCATAAGCAATTTCCTGCCAACTCCAAATCATGTCCTCATCCCAGAGCTACCTGCCTCCAAGATCTGCACTTTCAGGCTTTCAAGCCTTATTCAGAAAACCACTGTAACCAGCATGAGCTCCTCAGTGGCCCCTTTATTTTTGGCAGTTCCAGCATTTTGCTATCTCACCTATATGGTTATTGAGAGATGACTCACCTGAAACTATTGCCTTGCTATTCACTTGTCTGTTGTTTTTTCTCTCCCCAGTAGCCCATATCTGACTTAGTACATATATTTAAATGATAGCAGAGGTACACAGCGACTGTGTCATGGTTTATAAATAAAATTATTACATGGAGCAATCCTGCATCTGTGAGAGCTTCTTTCCACCGGGGCTGGAGACTTAATAAATAAAAAGCTGCTATCCTGTGACCCTCCTCTGGATTAATTAGGTCCTTTCCATACTAGAAGAATATGAGAGGACACAGGAGCTACTGCAATTCTGACACCACCAGCTATTCCTTCACTCCTTTAGTCCCATGGTGATAGGAGCAAAGTAGAGGGGATGAATCCAACAGTTTGACACTGCTGCAATTCCACCCCACAGGAGGAATTTCATGTCAGAAAGTGTAAAGGTACAAGATGAGAGCAAGATACTGTGTGTCTTGTTATTTAAAACTCTTATGATTAGGCATGTCTTTTTGTCCTAAAAAAAAGAAAATAGTTAAAACAGGTTAAAAGTCACATAACTAAAGCTGAGATTCAGATGACCATCATGAATCACATTAAGACAGCCTGCTATGTAGTTTAATTGTTGGCAAGTTTCAGCTTCCTGATAACGGGACTGTACTCACTGAGGGTCTCTAAGTCAGTACACAAGAAGAGACAGAACACTTCCAAAAAGGAGGTAGAAAGTGTTCCTTCATATCCTTCACTGGTTTCAATGTCAGCTCTCAGGGAGGGGACCCCTCAAGTAATTAAATTCCCTGGTCTTCATCAAACACTGAGTATTTGTATGAAATAATTTAATGATTAGACTTCTGGTTAAATTTTTCAAAGCGTGATTATGTTAATTACTTCTGAAAGTTAATTTCCCTACATAATTAATGTCCCATTGAAATCCACAATGCAGCTGTTTAAGAAATATTGGACTATATCCACCAAAAACTTCCAAACTCATGTTCAGTTTCTTGCTTTCTAATCTAATAGAGTTTTAATTAGGTCTCAGTGAATATGTGTAATAGAAATAGCGAAAATTAATGCAAAGTTAGTCTTTTTTCTTTTTCAGCGTTGTAAATTATGAATGGATGCTCATTGCAAATTCAGCTGCTCAGTCAGCTTGCAAGCAATTACAAACAATTCTCACCATGTAGCATCATAGCATAGAACTGCATCAAATAAATTATTTAAAAACCTGAAAGTTTTTTATTGTCAGTGAGAGTGAAGCAAGTTATCTTCTGATATCAGAAGCTCGGAAACAGAAATATTAGGATTTCTCACTGGATACTTCCCATACCTCTGCTGAAATCCAAGGAAATTGCTTTGTATTGAAATTTGTCTCTTGAAAAGAAAAAATGCCCATAAATGGTGTTTTGGTAAATGTGTCATATATATGAAGCAAGCAAGAAGGCTGGCTAAGGAAATTGAATACATGTTCTCTGACAGGATTCTTCCTTGCTGGGAATTGAGAACTTAAATCAGAAATCCATGTCCTGATGGCTTTAATAGGCTTAAATGTTATAATGACCTTATAATGGAAAATGTGTGGCTGCTTTCACCTCTCAGCGAGGGTACCTGACACGAATTGTCATTACAGCCTCAGGCGTTCCCAGTGTGCAGCAGAACCCGTGTCACAGAGATTTCTCATCTCACATTCATTACACAGATAACCTGAAGAAGACTCAGTGCTATCACCAATACAAAATCAGGTCAGCCAAGACTTGATATAGCTAATTTTTCCTCCACCACCTCCTACTTGTGTAAAATGTTTATTTATGGCCCAGGCATTGACGCTCTAAATCGTCAGTCAGTGGATTGCTTTTGTGGATCTGCTACCACTGAGAAAAGTTCAGCTTTGCCATCTTTGGCATTGAGATATATGCAGGCTATCACATAGCTTCTTAGCTTTCTTTTCTTCACAGGCATCTCCCTTTTGTCTCCTCAGAGGTCATTAGCTTGAGGTCCCTGACATTCTGGTTCCTCTCTGGATAGCCCATCCAAAACTTGTTACCTTTCTCAACATCCTGTTTTAATTGGAAACCCAGATTTGGACAGTCTTCAAGTACAGCCTCAACAGTACTAGAGAAAAGCACACAGAAAATTCTCTGGGTCTCCTGGCCACCACTCTTCTCCTTACACAGACCAGTATGTTTTGTTTCATTTGCATTGAGAAAGCACTACTGACTGAAAGAGCTTGATCATTCTGAATCAGCAGTAACTGTGAAAGATTGTGGTGAAAATCTTGTTTGGTGGAAATCAGAAAATTTAATTATTTTGGGCTTCTGAATACTGGATTGGATAGCTCTGGTTCTCAGTAATTTATACCCCTGTTTCATCAAATATTTACCAGTATGATATTATATTACTGCCCAGAGTTATTTCTTTTTGTCTCAGGATTAACTTTATTCAATCTTGAAAATACTTCTAACTACCAGCAGAAATTTAGGAAGAGTTTGCTAGCTATTGATACTGTAGGTTTGGTAGTTTTTTACTTTCACTGCTCTGATCCTTTAAATTCAAGATGACAACTTCTGCCCCATTACCTCAGGCAGAGCCATTACCCTGTGTCGCAGAGAAGACATAAGCATTACTTTTGCATAGTTTTTACACTGAATCTTTGTTCATTTCTTTCCCCATCTCTCTCTTTTGCAATTTTCTAAACTGAGCATCACTTTGTCCAAAAACACCTTATCACAGTGTAGGCAGAGAAATAAGACAGCCGATTCTGAGCTCAGACCTGCAGCTGTTTCTACAGATCAGAGCCATTAGTCAAACTTGGATGGGTGTATTTGAAGAAAAACCATTTAAATGTTGCCAGCTACACACCTCTTTACCTCTAAAACATTTTTTGCTCCCTTTCTTACGGAAAATTTGTGTTATTTTTTATTGTTTAAAGAAGCACCTTCTCACATTCCTTCCCATAACCTGTTACAACAAAAATATTTCTGCATTTTTCTGCTCAGAATTGACTGACTGCTAAGAGCACAGCCTGATCAATGGCACTTCCGACTCTTTAGAGGAATATAGGCAGACCACAGAGGACTGTATTATATGAAACATCCAGCTGTTTTAATTTGACTGCCAAGACCTCTTTCTTTATTTCCATGGAAAAAAAAAAAAAAAAGTAGGTTTTTGTGGTCCCCATAACTGAAATTTGGGTGGAGGAATATTCATCAAGCTTTCAAAATAAACTCTCCATCATGACCTTTGACACCTCACAAGAACCTCTGCTCCAGAGGCTCAAGCGCTGCACAGCTACAGGCTATGATGCCAGAGATTAATACATCCCCTTCCAGTACAAGTATGTATGTGTGCTCATATACGAGCAAGCAAGCACCCTTTGCGTGGGGCACAGCATGTGTGAGTATCAGTATGTTACTGATATTTCTGTTGCTTCCTTGGTAGAAAATTATACACCTAGAGAAGAGCTCATTTTCCACTTCCATAAGCAGTACAATAGATCACCTTATTATTCTGCCACAAACTGAGTATAGTTTTCACTGTGATTCCTCAAAATGCAGACAACCTCTTTCACTCACAAATGAAACAGCACACAATGCCAGCCGGAGCCAACACTCCCACGTACCAGCGTAATGCTTCAGTAAGTTGAAGAAAGAAGCTTGCCAGCCTTTCGTGGTTGTCATTAAGCTAAATGAAAAGTACAGAGATACTTGCTTAGCAGGCTGTTGATGTTTGAAAACCAATCATTTTCCCCTCCTAAAAGTCTCCTTTTTACTCATTAGAAGCACAGGTGAACATTTGGCAGCTTCTCCTTTGGATGTTCTGCATTTCAGGTTTCTGCTCACTCTGCCTCCATTGTCCCATGGTACAGAAAGCCAGAAGCTTGCACAACAACCTCCTCAGCCATGCTGAGCTGCTCCTGTATTGCATCCCTACGGGGAAGTCAAATAGAGCTTATGAGCAGGCTAAAACAAGGCTACCTGGCTATCGTGCAGCATGTTTGTAGTGCTGGGGTATTTCATGTGCTGGAGGAAGAGCTACAGAAGCATGCTGGAAACATCCAGCTGCTGGTGCACACACAGCATGCACATCTAGCTCTAGATGCTGCACTGTCAGGATCCCAGAATACTTCAAATTATGTCAAATGTTGAACTGGAATTCATATGGCTTCCAGATTGCAGAGGTGAAAATAGCTTCTCTGCTCCACATATTCACATACAGCACAGCAGAAAACATGGTCCTGGTTTGGGGTTGTTTTCTAATGCCATCCTTCCTGATCCAGCAACCTCTAGCTCCTACATCCAGCTTGAAGCATCCTGTTAATCATAACTGTTGTCTGCTTTCAGTCCTTGAAGAGATGACTGCACATCATCTCAAAACCCGTCTTTGTGTGGAGATTTCAAGGCTCTCCTGTGTAGAAGAGAGGGGGATGAGCCAGACAGCACAGCAACAGTTGGCAGCTTCAGGAGACCAGTCATTAGTCCTCAGTGAAGAGGGAGAAGAAAGGGGAGGCCATATTTTAGTGCTGTGTGTTACGTCTAAGGGGAAGGTGGAGGGCAGACAAAATAACCCTGTCCATTGGCTCAAGAGTTGAACCTTGACAGGAGCTGTGGAAGACAGCCCAGGAGTGATGGCATTGTGCACCTTTCCCATAGAGAACTTTTTAATATCATTTCCCCAGCAGTAGTGCCATGCTCCTTTCCTAGTTCCTGCCTGCCCAGCTCACTGCCCCCACCCCAACACCTCGGTACTTGCTGGCTGCATCTTTATAATCAAACAGCATCATTGCAAGTCCTTGGCACACACTGGCTGCTTCTCTAGTCCAGAGTTTGTAATTGTATTTGCAAGTTTAACTGCAAACAATCCAGTTGCAATTTCTGATGATAAGAAGGAAACAATAACTGTTCTTATTGCCAGCTTTGTGACTGCAATGTTTGCAGTGTTTACAGTTTTACTTTCAAATGCAGAAAAAAAATATGTCCAGCCTTTCAAGGACCAAGTCAGACTGCAAGAGATCTTGTTTTGGAGTAGAATTATTTCAGTGGATTAGGTGAGCAGAACTCAGGTCCTGGAGGTTAATGTTTTAGAAATGGCTATCCATGGCAAATCACCTGTGTCCTGGACAAAATCATACATCATAAAATAGCATGACTAGTATCTTGGGGTGACCAGCTTTATTCCAGCCACTGCTATTTCTTCTTGTTTATCCACCACTCAGATATTCCCTTCCCAGGCTTTTCCACTTCCTTTTTGAAATATTCCCATTGCAAAAAACGTGGTCATGTTTTTTCTTCTAATTCAATAAAAAATATATGGTACATCAAAGCCTTACTTTTGTTGCAAACACATTTTCATATGTAGAGCAACACATGTGGCTTTGTATACAGGTTCAGACAGAAAGAGAGAAGACTCACTCTCCCCCTCTCCTCATATTTAATTCTCATTCATATATGCTCAATGGAATACAACACATTTCAAGCTATTGTAATATAGCTCTTCTATCTCTTTACAGTAGCACATTATTTTTATTTGGTATTATTACCCCTAGAGGTAGTAAATAAAATACATCATGTATAAGTCAGTAAAAGACGACAGAACAAAAACATGTAAATAAATCAGGAAAATAAATAAATAAAACAGGACTATTTATTTATTTATTACCAGAACTTGCCAGCTGTTGAAAATAACCTGTTGCCCCTTCAAGCTGGCTGACTTGACAGTAATCTAGAAAAAAAAAAATTCAAGTGTCAAGCAGTTCACTGTATGATTGAATATTTATTACAATGGGCACATAATCACCTAGGCAAATGAAAAATGCCTCTGGCATGTGGCAGCCAGAAGCAGTCAGACCATCTAAGAAAGTCTTTAATTTAGAACCAAGGACTCCTAGATAGATTTTAAATGGACTTCAATTAAGGTACTCCAGCCAGGAAGGTCCATTGTAAGTGGGTTTTTTATCAGTCCTGATGGCATGAGTACTTCAGTATTTCACTGTGAGTTTCACAAGTGTTATATAAAGGAATCGTTGATTACGACTACTAAAAGTCACCTAACATAATTATCTTAGTGCTTCCTTTCAGGATACCTCAGACCTCATCTAAAGATTCCTTCATGAAAAAATGGATAGTGTGTGGCAGGATTTCTTATCTCTACTTTTTTCCATGTGGAATTTTTCAAGATCTTTTTACACTCATGTCACCTTCTGCCTTCTGAGTCCATTGTTCTATAGCTGTATTTTGAGCATTTGTCCTTCACGTCTCATGATTCTTCTTCCTTGAAATATTTCAAGCTGATCTGACTCTGGCTGTACCGAAGCACAGCACAGGAGCCTGGTGCATTTCCTGAGCCTGCTGAGGCAAGCACAGAACTTCGAAGCACAGCCACCCACAATCTATGGTGGAGAGAGGGGAAGCCAGAGCCTACAAGAAGCTATCTGCTCACACAAGACTCCTTTTCCTTAGTCTTATGTTTCTTCCTAAGTATTCTTTACTCCTTTGGATATGACAGTCTTTGATTAACATGTAAAGTTCTTCAGACCATTTTGATTTAATTATCTGTGGTTTGTTTTTTTTCAAACAGTATTACTACCTCAAGAAGATTCTCGTGCAGGCAATGCTGCATGACATGGTTTTGCTAAGTCAAGACCTTGGAAGTTCTTAAGTCAAGCACTTTGGTGATCTAGCTAATATCAGTGTTTTGGAGTCTGGACAACCACTTAAATTCCCTACTTTAGGGTGGCATTGCTGAGCACCCAGTATTTCTTGACCTGCAGAATTTCCACTGAAATGTTTCTAAAGTGATCAAGGAGCCTGATTGTAAGAGCTGTATTGCTTGCTCGTGCTTATTCTCCTTCTTATACTCTTTCTAGTTCTGTCACATTTCACTCCACATGGGCATATATTATTGCCGCTGGACATGAAATAGGTCACACAAACACAGCTCAAGGTGTGGTCAAAGAAAGAGAGCACTTTATTTCTTCTCTCAGAATTTACAGGTTTCTGACCATGGCCAGGGATTGGATGGTCAGGATAACACCTTCTCAACTGCACTGGCCATGAGAGATGTCCATCAAAAGACGTGTAACAGAAAGAATGTATACATATCTATGTTTATAGTTACTGTCCTGGGAAAGTCTTAGAAAACTATGTCAGCAAGCTCAAAAGCTGCGTTTTCAGGGCGACATCTCACCCTTTTTGTTTTTTAAAAAAAAGGAAAAGAAAAATGAACAAAGAAGCTAGCAACATTCTATCAAAAGGAAAAATAATAGGAAAATAAACAATGCTCCATACAATCAGGAGGCTGTAATTTCAGGGTGATATCTCACCCTTTCGTTATTACAAAAAAAAAAGTGAAAACATGTCTAGCATCAACACCTGCTTGTGGATGGCTCTCAGTTTGGTCATGGAGGCAGAATCCGTGACCAAATTGAAAGGTTCCTGGGAAAACTTCTGAAATGCTATGACAGCAGCCCATAATTCCACCAATTGGGCTGATCCAGCCTCATGACTCTCCAAAACCTGCCACTCAGATCCATCCCTCCAGGTAGCAATGGCCTTTCCAGTCCTCCCCAAACCATCAGTGAAGACAATGTGTCCTTGAACAGGCCCCTGACTATGTTTGGGCCGCAAAGAAAGTTCAGTAAAGTTTGCCATTTTCTGTGGCTGATGGGGCAGGAAAAACCCCTTCCAAGACATGCAAGGGATCGGACCATTCATCATTTCATTGGCCAATGATACCTATGGAATGCAAATCTGGAGTGGTAATGAAAAACAGCGACATCAGTGGAAAGATCAATGTGATAAACTGACTCACTGAACCTCCTCCAGCACCTGCTGTGCCCTGGGGTCAGTGTCAGAGGTGACTTTAAATCACAGTCCCCCTTTAACAGACCAAACAAGGGAGACAGTTGTGTTGTGGTCAGTCCCAAATAGGGACGCAACCATGTAAAAACATCCACCAGTTTCTGGACATCATTCAGTGTCTTCACTGAATGCAAAAATCACCCCTCCTAATGTTGGACTGTTCGTCCCAAAATTTTTGACCCTCAAATAATTCCAGGGAGGTTGTTTCTGAACCTTTTCTGGAGCCACTTGCAGCCCATAAGAAAGGCAAGGCAGGGAACAACAGCTGAGGATGTATCTGCTGCAGTTCATCCTGCATGGGCGCAGCCACCAAGATGTCATCCATACAAGGATAGAGATGAGCATCAGGAAACAGCTTGCGAACTCCAGACAGGGCTTGAGCCCCATATCATCGGCAAATGGCCGGTGAATTTCACATGCCCTGCAGCAAAAACCTGCATTGATATCTCTGTGTGGGCTCAGCATCATTGATAGCTGGCACCAGAAAGGCAAATTTCTGTCTGTCATCGGGATGCAAAGGAATTGTAAAGAAACAATCCTTCAGATCCACAATGGCCAATCAGTGGGAAGCATGGCAGGTGAAGGCATGCCAACCTGCAATGTCCCCATGCTTTCCATCACAGCATTAACTTTCTGGAGGTCTTGTAGCAACCTCCATTTCCCAGACTTCTTGACACAGAAAACAGGAGTGTTCCAGGGACAGGTCGAAGGCTCCAATGACCCTGGTCCAACTGTTCCTGCATCAAGTCACGGAGGGTGACTAGTCTATCATGAGAGAGGACAACAGAATCTGCTGAACAAAGAGTCAGTCTCAATTTCTTCTTTGTGTTGAATGTGTCAGCATCAGGTCCAAGGGTCACTCCTGGGGCCCGTCAGCAAACCTGACAATCGTGATGTCCGTGCCAATGTCAAAACGCCCACGGAGGGTAATCTCTGACAGCATCTCACCAAGGATGGACAGGGGTGCAGACCCGTTCAGGATGATCCCTGGCTGTCAGAACAGCAGTCCAGTGAACCCATGGCGGCCCAGGCAACCCAAAGCCGCCATCTCCCCGCAGCTGATCCTCCGCTTCGTGAACACAAGACTCAAAAGGCACAAGTCGAGCAAGTCTGGGTCCTGCAGGAATAGGAATAGGAGGGGTGAGCATGGAAACCATGGCATAAATCCACCCCAGGAAATCCGAATCAGTGTGCCCTAGGTGAACAATGATGCCCTGAGCAGTGGTACTCGACCCCCCCCACAAGAAGAGCACTCATGCCCTCACCCACTGGGCCAAAAGCATCCTGAAGCACATGGAATGCCTGATAGCCATCCAGAGGAGCGGCCTTGCCTGCTGTGTCTTGCCCTCACAGAACTGACTGAGACAGGGCCAGGCCCCTGGCCGGAAAACACCACAACAAATCCCCAAAATCGAGCCTGATTGTGCAGCTGCACAGCCATCTGACAGGGGGACAAAGTCTACAGGCCAGCCGAAGAGACTCCAGCAGCCTGGGACCCTTTGATCATGGAGGCCACCGGCTTCGCCCCCCCAGCATCACCCCCCGAGCCAACAGTAAACAGCACAGGTAAAACCAAGACCGTAGGTGGTGGCAGGGGCAACTCCTCCCCAGTCACAGGCTCGGGCGATGCCTAGGAACCTGAGGCGGGGTGGGGTGGAGCCAGCTCGGCACGGCCCGCCTCCAGTGCGGGGGGGAAACTAGTCGCAGGTAGAGGCAGGACCCGTGGAGCCGCGGCACTGTCCCACTCTGCTGCCAGGGGACGTCCCGGGCTCACAGGAGGGGAAACCCACAGCATGGCGCCAGTAGAACCTGGCCCGGCGTCCACACCACTCGCAGCACCCATCCCCACGCCCCACGAATCCGGCGCGGGGGGGGCAGCGCTCAGAATCGCCCCGAACAGCGTTTCCTTGGGGGTGCAAAGGCCAAGAATCGGCGCCGATCGCACCGCGCAGAGCAGTGCCGACCCCTCCTCCACCGGAACAGCGTGCGTGTGCGCAGCCACCGGCACGGAGCCCGGGCCCGGCCCGTCCCGCACCGCGGGGCAGGGCACGGCCCAGCCGCAGCAGGGACATGGGACTGACCCTGAGGCATCCCCCAGAGGCGGCGCCACCCCCCGTTCAGGCAGCCACCATTGGTCTGTGCCGGGAGGGCACACAAAGGGGGCGACCCCGCCCTGGGCTTACACCGTCAGGGCGCTGGGCGAGGCAGGGTTATGCCCCCCGGTTCTGTGGTGTCCCCGACAACCCGCTGGCAAGGATCCAACCCCACCTCAGGCTTACACCTCTGGAGCGCTGGGCGAGGCAGGGTTATGCCCACTGGCTCCACAGCGCCCCTGTTCAACCTGCTGAGGGCCCCAGCGATCCCGGGGAAGCTGACCTCGGGACCTGAGACACAGCTGCCCCTCGGCTCCACATCACCGGGGGAGAGGGAGAGTCCCGCCCCGCTCCCACAGCCGGAGTTAGAGTCAGAGCCAGACCTCTCATCCAGGGCAGAGGAAGCAGCTACCGATCTGGTATAAGAGGACGCGCAGCTGTTCAGGGCGCGATCATACTGTCGCTAGATCTGCAGCAACCGAGCCAGGCGAGGGTCGTAAGCTACCACCATAGCCCGGATCAGGCAATTTCCTAATGTGTCCCAAGCCGGCTTTGAAAAAATCGCCTCAACCACAGGAAAAAAACCTTTAGTTCTCCCATAAGCATAACTGCCGAAAGTCAGCATCCGAAACATCAATCTGTGTCTGATCAAAAACAACACGCCACACACCCACAACCAGGGCCTCTGCAGGAGAAACCCCAAAAGCAGCCATGGCCCAGGGCTAGAGAATGCCTTCAAACCATCACCTGCCACACAGGGCAGGGGTCACCAGATGTTGCTGCTGGACACGGAATAGGTCACACAAACACAGCTCGAGGTGTAGTGGAAGAAAGAGAAAGTTTATTTCTTCTCTCAGAATTTATAAGTTTCTGACCACGGCCAGGGATTGGATGGTCAGGATAACACCTTCCCAACCACACTGGACTTGAGAGATGTCCATCACAAGATGTGCATCAGAAAGAACGTATACATATCTATGTTTACAGTTACTGTTCTGGGAAAGTCTTTAGAAAACTATGTCAACAAGCTCAAAAAGTTGAGTTTTCAGGGCGACGATATATGGCACTAATCTGCTGAGTTCTTCTAAGAACTAGGCACTTACATAAAGTCCCATTTCAAAATGATGTGAACTTGCAGAAACAACTCCATATTGTGATAAATGTAACCTTGGATAAAAAATCGTGAAAGAATAAATAAGTATATAACTGGATTTGTAACAATGTAAAAATTATATAAAATATAGTGTGGCCGAAGAATTTCCCCAAACCCAGCAGTAACTACCCATTCAGGCGGTAACGACCCTAGGCGAAGTTCATCAGCCTGAAAGAAAGAGCAGGACACGAACAATTAAGCTAAACAAAGAAAGGAGCCAGGCCGAGATGCCCATCGACTCCACACCGCACCTGGGCACCCCTTCCTGCAAACCCCGACTGAAGATGCAATCAGGCCAGACAATAGGAAGAGCCCAGCCGAGATATCCATCGACTCCACACTTGGACACTTCACCCTGAGAGCCCAACTGAAGATACAATCAAGAAGCACTCAGAACCTTTCACATGCGAGAGGACTCTGCCCAGTCATCTATTGATTCAGTTCCACGGTTCCAGGAAATTCATTCAACCAGCCATCTAAACTCTTTGTTGAACAGTAACTGCTCAGAGTTTTGGCCTCAGGACACAAAATCCCTATAAAAACCCCGGACAGTCTACCCTCCTTCGTGGATTTGGGTAAGTCTGTACCTCCGGGTATAGACGTCTCCCTGTCTACCCAGCGCTGCGCTGATTTGTTTTATTGTGGTTTTTTTCTCTCGTTGTTTGTGATTAAAATTGTTTTATAATAAATCGCTTTTTGTATTAACCCTATTTTGCCATTGCATTTATAACAATATCTAGGGCAATATTGAGTGAAGATGGCTCAGCATGCTGCAAGTTACACTTCCCATTGCTAGCACAGCTCCTTTCTGCTGCAGGGGAAATCATTTCCTAGGAGGACAGGAGGTATACCAGCATTGCCTTCCCTGAGGGTGATGCACAAGAAACAAACACTGCTGGCTGCTGCTCTGAGCTCTACATGCTGTCTAGGGCTTATGGCAGCTGTGGGAATATATAGACTTCTGAGCTTCAGTTTAATATGAACAGCATCTGAAATAAAAAAAAAATCTGTAATAATAATGATTAAAAAAGGAACCCACTGGGCTGCTGTGACCTAAAATAATTGCTCCCAATTCCCAGTTATACCAAGTTAAGAAAAACACAGGTCCAAGAACAGGACACAATAAGTAATCTTAGCCCTTGAAAGCTGATAAAAATTAGTTTCATTTTAATTCAGGATAAAAATTAGTGTGTTCTTAAATAGAAACAAGTACCACTTTTCTTGGTACCAGTCCTCAGAGGCTTGGGCCCTAACTAACTTACTGTGGGAATATTTCCTAACCTCCTTTCTTGACTCTGCCTATATAACCAACCTCCAAATTTATCAGTTGATTGAGTAGTCAAATAGGCAATCCAGCTGGTTTTGAAGCTAATTTACGGGAGTTGAAGAGGTTTCCTTCTGCTCAGGCTTTCTCCTTAATCTGACCCAGCATTTGCATACTGTCTTGTCTTCACCTGGTTAGTTTAATTTTTTTCTTGCCCTGTGAAGAATCACCTTTGCAGTTCCTTCACTGTCTTCTCTTCAGTTTGAAGTCTGCAATTACAGTATTACAGCTGCATGACCGAGGTTAAAGAAAAGCCAGCAAGTCTGATTCATTGGCGGAAATTTAGAGCCTCCTGAAACTAATAAGCAGAGTAGAGAGAACTGGTGCAATTGAAGTGAGAGCTCTGGGGCTTTTTATTCCCCTCTTAAAAGGAGGAAGAGTGGGAGGTCAGGCAGAAAAATGAATTTTAAGATGCCTGGATAAGATTATTTGATAGATGACTTGCTACTGTGCCATAATTGCAGTGATTCTGCTGCCTTTAGCATTCTGAAAATAGGGATCATGAAGCTGAAAGATAAAAGATGGAGTATTCAAGGGAAGAAATTACAAAGAATGGGAAAAAAAAAAAGATGAAAAAACAGAAATTAGTTTTGTGGTTCACATTGTAGTGCGTTCATAACACACATTATTTACTTTTCATTACAAAGTTTATAAGTTCTGGCACTTTTTTGGTTAATACATTGCTTAGAGAACTGTTATTTCTTTACAATTGTATTGAAACTATGGCTAATGGATCTAGTATTAATTCAAAATCATTCAAATTATGCCTTAAGAAACTGGTGATAAAGTTTTCCTTTTCTACCAAAATGGCTCTACTCCCCACACACAGAAAAATGAAAAGCAAAGAGTGTACAAATGTGTTTGAGAAGGCACATACTCCTCAGCAGAGCCCCCTGCATGGAGACTTTATGAGACAATCATGCTGGCTGTTAAGCACTCTGCCATCAAATCTGTAATTATATCATTATCCAGTTGCTAAACAATGTGGATTTTGAGGGTTTTCATTATTTTCTGCCTACTCTTATCTGAACTTGCTTCCTGACACATAAAATATCTATACATGTTATGGAGCTGCCTATTGACTCTTGTGAGGTTCTGACCTTCAATAAACACATTTAAACTCTTGAAATCCAAGGAAGTCTTATAAGCAATACATGTAAATAAGATAGATCCACTGTGAACCAAACCTCACACCCCAGTGTTCCTTGCAACTGGAAAACCCTTCTCTTTGGCCAGGCATAGTACTGAAGTCTCTATAAAATTCTCTCACCTTTTCTTTCTAGTCTTTTTTCTGAACAGTACAAAAGGCAAATTCCTTTAGGTGCCATGTTACCATTGTCTCTCCATTAGTGAAAAGTAGTGGTTGTCACAGAAACAACTCAGCTCCCACCTGGCCACAGAAAGAAACAGATTGCACACCAACTTGGAGCATTGCCTATGGCACCCTCATGGCTTGAGCAGGGACTAAAACTGCCTCTGGGGACAGCATCTAACTTTTGTCATTTGTTCCCTGTAAAGCTTGACCATAATATCTGTGGCTGCACACCAAGGTGGCCCTGAAAGACAGGTAATGGCATTTTTCCTAGTTACCAGGTACAACCGTCATTCCTTTTCTTTCAGTCACTCAGCATGTCATTGAAGGAGAATTGATGTGGTTAAATTCTGTTTTAATCCAAGCTGAAAAGACGATTTTTGTGAAAATTACTGTTATCCATATCTAATGGCAAGCAGACCCATGCTTCGACAAAAGCGGCAGTATGACTTCAAGAAGACTTCTTCTTTTCCACAAATATAAAAAAAAATTAATCTTTTTGACTTAATAGAGCAGTGAACACACAGCA
This sequence comes from Pseudopodoces humilis, assembly GCF_049639895.1. Classification (NCBI taxonomy): domain Eukaryota; kingdom Metazoa; phylum Chordata; class Aves; order Passeriformes; family Paridae; genus Pseudopodoces; species Pseudopodoces humilis. The sequence continues at coordinate 34,750,131 of NC_142202.1, read as the reverse complement.
GAGAACGTTTCACTAAATACTGTCATCATTTCAGTTATTTGCTTCTCAGCTGCACCTTATATAACCTAATTTTAAAATAAAATAGGTTTTCTTCTTTTGTGGGGCCCCTGGTTTTATTACATTCCGGGAGATAGAGGTGTCCCATGTGTAGGGAGAAGTGACAGCAGTGGCAATGCATAGGTGAATTGAAGTAAGAGCACTAGGGGATGGCAATGTTGAAATAGTCTACTCTGCCTCCAGAATTATCCTTTTCTATTATTCCACTGTTGTAGATCTCTTGATAAGAAATTCACAGGCTGTAGCCTTGCAAGGCAGACTTGGTTTTATTGAGCAGAAGCAACAAGAGTCAGAAATGTGAAATCTGCTTAAGAAGGTATGTGTTAGGCCTCTGGTTTTCATTCTAAGGCTGTCAGACCACAAGAAGATGCTGACATTTTGTCTTCGTCTGCATGACACAGCTCCAAAGACAGTTTACTACAGCAGTCTGTACATGAGCTCTTAATGCAAGTAATTACTCTTAGATGGTAAATCTCTGTTCTTTCACTACACCTTGAAAAATGCCCATTAAAATATACTTAGTTGAAATGTAATTACTTATTTCCTTTGTCACCTAAAACAAGCTAACTAGATGGCATTAAACAATCTCAAAAAGAGCCTCTCAATAAGATATTTAGATTTAATTAATATACAGTAACTAGCTCATTAAGTTCAGTGCTTATTTGAGACTAATAGTAACCTCTTTTTATTATATTTTCCATTTGCTGTAGCTGGCAAAGCAATACACTACAGCTCTGAAAGCTAGCAAACAAAATGTTTTACATGTCCCAGTTTCATTATTATTAGGATTAGAATTATGATGAGAATAACGTTGATAACACAGGGATGTTTTTGTCACCTCTAAGCAGCAATTACACAGAGCCAGGACCTTTCCTGCTTCTCACACCAGTGGGTAGGCTGGGGGTGCACAAGGTGTTGGGACGGGACACAGCCAGGACAGCTGACCCCAAGTCGTATGTCAAGATTCTCAGTACATAAAGTAGGAAAAGTCTAGTTAGGAGCACTTCTTCGAAACTGGTTGGGCATAGTTTGACAGGTAGTGAATGATTGCTTTGTGCAACACTTGCTTTGTATGTTCTATTTCTTTTATCATTATTATATTACTAACCCCTCCTCCTTTTTGCACAATTAAACTGGTTTGCTTTTAACCCACAATTGCTGCTGGGTTTTTTCTTCTGTTTCCCTCTCCATTACATTGGGGGTGGGATGGTGATTTAGCAGCTGTGTGCTGTTCAGCTGTCTGCCAGGTTAAACTATAACCAATGTTTATCATCTCTGATCACCTCTGTGGTGAGGAGGATGACAGTAATTGTGTGTTATTTATGCAAAGTAGCACAGTAAGAAATTATTTAAACAAGAAAGAAAATTATTTAAAGAAGAAGAAATCCTATCAGTGTCAAGTTGGGTGAGTATGGGAAGCAGCCAACCTCTGCAAGAGGAAACCTCATGACCTGCTGAGCATCCCAGCAGGTTACTCACAAGGAAATTAGTTCAACCTATAGAGCAGCGTCCAAGTCCCATACATCCTGAGAGAAATGTGCCAGGGAGAAGGAATCCAATGCAAGACACTGAGAGATTGAAACATCAAGAGGAGCACCAAGAGGTGAAACTTGTCAGTCTTTCACAATTCCATTGATTCCCTTGGCAGATACTTGAGAAGCACAAACCTAGGACACATGTATATGTATTTGATTTCCTTTTGAGCTGTCAGTAAAATACTGAGTGCCTCATGGGTATATGGAAGCTGAAGAAGCTCTGTGCAAATAGCTCCTTTTAAAAATAAAAAAAAGTCTTACAGTAATTGTTAATTACATCTGCAGATGACACAATACCATAAGCAGGATGTTAGATCCCAAGTCTGGGGTGGGAAAAAAATCTGTCTCACTACCAAAAGAAAGGCATCAAGACACTATATTATTGATATCTTTAGTTATAATATGCTTGTATAGTATACACACTGTTGGTTGCCTCCCTAACTTTCTTTCTTTCATTCAATATTTCAATATTCAATAAGGAAAAGTCTTAGAATCCTTTTAAATTATTAAATTATTTAATATGAATTAAATCTACTGTGTTGAACCTTTTTAAAATATAGCATAAAAAATGCCATAGGTTTTCTTTCAAAAGCCATTAAAAAAACCCAAAAAACAAACTACTCAAAACTACTTTCTAAACATTGTAATGATGTTCATCTAAAGCAATTACAGCTTCAATTAACTGCAATTTCATTTGAGAAATGTTCATGCTTGTAAAAAACCTTCCTTTTATTTAAAAAATCCAAAACATCCAAGTGCCTTTCAAACAAAACTAAGCACTTGTGATTATCCACTTGAATTCTGGTAATGGAATAATTGAAATTTGACCCTTCTTCTACTACAGATCAATATTAATATAATGCAAGTCAGATCTGTACATTTTTTCTTATAAAAGCCGAAATAAATAGGATCTTTAAGATAAGTTTCCCATTCTCCATTAAGCTGACAGCATGTAGTCTGAAGATAAATTAATGGAAATGAGTGGTTTTTATTCAGCCAACAAATGCATCTAGTATGCCCAAAGCAAAATAATTATCATTACAAGAGACCTCTGCAACCTGAACTTAAAGGCCACCAGTTGTGAGGAATGAAAGCAACTTGTAATGATGAGAATATAATCCACCACTTCTTCTGCACATAGCCCACCTACCAGGCAAACAAGTTAACCTATCTCAGGTATGAGCATCTTCATGATGAAGTTTAATTATTAATTCACTGCTGTTTCTGTTGAGCACCTTTGAAGTGTCCATCATATTTTTTTTAAAATGGAGTGATAGAACAAAAAAGCAGTATCTCACCCAAATCCTTCATATTTTCCTAATATCACTCATTCACCAAAAGTCTTGGCTCAGACTTAAAGGTTTTCCAAATTATCTCGTCTCCAGTGAACAAGGAGAACATTTTAGACTCCTGGATCAGATACGTTTCAATTATTTTGGCAAAGACCATTGCTCCATGCACTCAGCAAGGCAAGAAATACCATGTTGGAGTAGCCCTGTATCTTGTCATTGTCAGTGACATGCACTTGTAGTTCAGAGGAACAGGAAAATATTTTACTGTTAAGATAAAATATGAGAACAGTACACCAAGAAATAGATTTTCTCATGTTGCCAGTCCAACGCTTACAAAAAGACTGGATCAATCAGGCAGGTCTTTTACTAGACATCTGTTTGAAAATTAATGAAGAATATTTCCTGATGTAAGCCTACTGGCTAAGGTTTTGACATTCACACAAGCATGGCAGATGACAAAGCACTTTGATAGGTACATATTTTTTTTTTTTTTTTCACATATTCACTCAGCTTTAAGTATTACATATTTTCTACTAAATCTCTGTTCTGCAGGACTGATTCATATCTAGTGTAAATCAATATGGCTTGAATTAGGTCAGTGTAGCTGTGCTAATTTACACTGGTCTTCAATCTGGAGCATTGATTTTATACTAATATACTGTATTTCTATACTATAGAAATACAGTTTTCAGCTTCACATAGCACTGTATTTTGCATTTCTTCAAGGAACAAGATTAAGATGCAATTCATATTTTTTGAGTGACTTTCATATCAAGCTCCTATAAGCATTCATCATTTGCTCAAGGATTCCTGCAGATCTTCAAAACCACCAGCATCACCAGAGTATCATCCAACAAGACAGCTGACTAGAACAATCTGTAGAGAAGTCTGACACACTGTATTTATAAATATTGTTGCTTAATTTTAAAACCAACCAAATAACCCTAAGATTTTAAAAGCCAATAAACAACCATAAGATTTCCCACAGAAGAAAACTGTTGTTTTTCCCTTCCCCCATAATCATAGACATCTTTGGGGTCAGCCAGATCCCCTGCCTTCTAATGACTGAATATCCAGGCATCCTATTCAGAAGCTGGAGCAGCAGATGGAAACCCCAGGTCCCACCAACAGGCAAACTCATGAGCCAGGCCAGCCCCATCACAGTCACTTTGAGGATGGAGGAGCCAGCCTCATTAAAGAGACAGGGCCTGTCTCACAAGTCTGAAGGACTGGGGCAATTAAACAACCTGTCTAACGAGCCATTTGGTGATAAGGACATCCCAAGGAGCAGAGAAGTCCAGAATATGGACACAGTAAGCCGGGTAGTTTGGATATACTTGTCCAATATTCCTGCCAGGCAACAAGCAAAGATGGCTAGAGAAAGAGCCGGAGAATGGAAAACAAAACAACAAAAACCCTAGGAAGCAACATTATTGACAGCATCTCCTCTGAGTCTTGAAGGAAATGACAGGTCTTTGCAAAAGGTTTCAATTCATCAAAACCTCATTATTGACAAAGGAATGTTCTGTGAGGAAATTTTCTTAGAGTTCAAAACTTTATATTTGTGTTACAAATAGCAGAAGATTTTATTCATACTTTGTTCTTAATGCAGTGCTGAGGAACCTTCTAGGTAGATATAAATGTATTTATCAGCACAGTTTAAAAATGGATAAAGGCAAAAAGAGGTGCAAATATTCTTCGTGGTTTGATTGATGAGTGATGAAAGATCAGGTAGTTCAAAAGAAACTTGAGAGTCCCACAAATCAGTGGAAAAATCAGTTCAAAATCCTCCCACCCACTTCAGTGTGCATCTCCTTGCAATGAGCAAGTATCCCACAGCTGATAATTTACATCATCATGAAAAACTGTGAGACTGCAGAGACCAGATACTAGAGACAGGGAATCATAATCAATTCCTGCCTTAAGAAGCACAGAGAAAAAACAAAACAAATCAATATGGAATCTCACAGCAAGGAAGAGCTGGGACTGAGTAGGACTGATATGTATGAGTAGCTAAATTTGTACTATTGGTTCTTGCCTAGAGAAAGAAGAATCATAGATGAGCTTTGGACTTGATATAAGTACGGGAAGTTGTAAGAAAGCACAAGGTCCTAACCAGTTAGTAGAGCAGGCATGCCTGAGAATTTTCCCTTGTGCCTTGAGCTGTGTCTGAAGGAATTTCATGCTATGGCATCTTTTTTCAAGCATTTTTTGTCTGAAAAAGTAGAGTCTGAGCAGAACAAAATAAACCAGGTTAAAGTCTCAGTAGATCTATAATCACATTGCAGTCCATATATTCCCTTCAACCCCAAGATTTCAAACTGTCTGAGAGGTCAAATAACTTGTGTCCCAAATTTTCATTAATAACCAAAGTTAACTTCTGGATTTACACTTGAGGTAGTTCAACAGGGCCTGATTTGAGACTTACTACAATTCAAGTTTATTTGGAGTTCCTCAAATATGAATATAGAGAGCTTTTTAGCAGATGGTGGGCACGATATATTAGTAAAAGCTTGTCTGCACAAACCAGCCTCTGGAATAAGTCGTAATATTAAGGGCTAAAATCCTTGAAACTTGCCTGCAGAAGAGAGAGTATTCTTGTGTACAAGGGAAAAAATGTAAACTTGTGTGTACTAGCCAATAGTAGCTTGCTCTGCCCACGGACCCTGTAAAACCCTATAAAAGGTGTGTTAATAATAGAAATAAATGGTGTTCATGATTACTTCTGTGAAGGCTGGTAATAGCTGGCAGACTCTCAATATATGAACATTCAAAGAACCTGAACATGCAAAATTTGATAATTAATTATGCAAAAAACAAACCTAAAGAATGCAAAAGCAAGAATTAACATCTTTGTGCCACCCTTACTAGCTACACCCTTACTATTTCAGCATAGCTTCCCTTCATTCAGAGTCTTTGTCTCAATGGAAGGCATCCCAGGCTTTCATTAGTCCTCTGTACAACAGCAGACATCTATGGCTGAGGCTGTGCAGTCCATGCAGTGCTGTGCAGTCCATTTAATAATAAAATGGAATGTACCTGTATTTCCAGGACAACATATTTTAATGCCTCGAGACTCACACCCACCCAAGCACTTCAGTCTCCCAATTAATCTCTTCATGGAACAGTTAATTTCCAAAATGTTTTCATTTAAGGACTTAGTGAAGTCCTTCTAATAAACTGACCTCAAGCTATAATCCTCACTTTAAACAGGATATTTTTAGTGTGGTCCAGCATTCACAACAATGAGTATAGATATGATCAACAATTTAGCATTTGGCTTGCAGCTTTGGTCATTGGGGATCACATTTTCCTTGACAATATTTTTTAAAGACATGTTTTCAAAGTGAATAATTTTAGTCATACTTTCTCTCAAGTCTTACTGATTACATAAATTATATATATATATATATTATTGTAAAAAAATAAGCTATATAAATATCTCATAGAATGAGATTTCTCTTACCTTCTTCTGAGGATCCATCTCTGTCTAGGACAACAGGGTGCATCAGTGAACTTAGCAGGTGAGGTGAGGCTCAACAGACTGAGTGACCAGACTGCAGAGATGGCCCAAGGGATTTGCTTGCTCAGCTCTCATTCTGATGCAACAACTTCCTTCAGGGATGTTCTTCTCATGTTGTGTTAGACTAGTACAAGGACCTCCTTACTTTCTACAGGACAGTAACAGACACAACAGGCCAACAATAAAAACAAGAAATAATAGCCCTGGCCTTCCCTACATTTCTCCTAGCCTGCCTAGGCTACCACCAACAGAAAGGGAAGATCAGGAGAAAGGCTCCCTCCAGGCTTTTCAAGCTACATTCAAGGACATTTGAGGTGATGGTACAAAATAACTCTGCACTGAAGGACTTCTTCCAGAGATCTGCTTAGCATAAGCACTTGCTTTTTTACTTATTTTCATTTACATCAATTGTGACTGTGGTTCTCATTCACTGTGAACTGACCCATATTCATAAAAACCAGTGGGACTACTGTAGTTCATACTTCCTAAAAATTCTGTGTGAGTTGGGCTTGTCTTTTTATTCTAAATTTGTAATGCCTGTAAAATAGAGGTCTCCTCCTTGGCCAAGGCATCCGGGTGTTAAACACACAGTAACGTATGTTCACGTAAATTTAAAGATTTCATTCAAACCCAGTCTATTATACAAAAAATAATTAATATACTGAGATAATAGATCCAATTATCAAAAAGAATAGTTAAAATGTTTTCTTTTCCCCTGCACCTTACAGGCTGTAAAATTTCAATCCTGCACCAGCCAATACTTTTGTAGCAGATTTTGCACTGAGAACACTTATTGATATTCTTGTCATAATTCTTAAGATATAAAAAGACCACCTTTAGTTATTTTCAGACTGACCCAAATACTTGTGGGATTTCTTGCAGTCTATGCTCAGAAGTAACTACCAAGATGATAAACTTTTTTAATTCTTCTAATTTTTACTGTCTCATAGCTTTTTGAAGGCCTAGAACAACGAACTGCAATTGAAGAACACTGGAACATATAGATATTAAGCCTAAGGAATTGGCTTGGGGTTAAAGATTCAAGAGCCCTTGCATATATGGGCACAACATATGTGAAAAGTCTCTCCAGGGAACATGTGAACCACAGAGGCTTAGACTGTGACTTGCTCTTGTAGGAATCTATGTAGGCATAGTAATAGAGACCTCATAAATAAAGAGAATAAACAAATAAGAAGTAATGCCAAGTTAACAAACAATATGTTCACAGGTGGGAATCAGACAAATCTGTGATTGAACCTCAAAAGACATGCAAGCAGAGTCTTCAAGAAGGCAGTTACCATGTTTGAAGTTAAGCCACAACACTTAATTTTTTTTTCAATAGAGCCATAGTATTCTTCACATGCAGATTTCACATCACTTTTTAGTCTCTTAATTGACTGTAATTATCATATTTACATTCCTGAGGGGTTTACTCAGACGACACCTCAGCTATAATTTTTGGATTTGCACATATAAAACTGAAGGAAAATTAATTCAGTGCAGAAAAATAAAGGCCAGTGAGAGTTTTAATTGCTGATATGATCATCAAAAAAAGAGAAATAATTCATCTGAAACACAACAGAAGAAAAGACACAGACAAAAACAAAACATAAGGAAAGATGAAATGAGAATGACACAGCTATTGTAAGCCGTTAAACTTTAGTCACTGTAAACACCATACCAATATTACCTCAGAAATTCTTCAAGAAAGAACTCCAAAGTGTTGCAACACTGTCCCAGGCACTGACAGTCAGTAGAGACCCGTGAAGTGGTACATGTGCCTTCCATTCTGCACACCACAGACTTTGCTCTGAATTCAGGAAATCATGTTTGTGCTGGACATGGAACACACAACTTTATTCCAGGATAATTAAAAGCATTTAGGAGGTGATGGTTGGCCTAGAGGAGGCAAAATGTGATTTAACCTGGAATTTTACCCATAATAGTTATAAACAAAAGGATGAAGTTACACAGAAAAATACTTTAGCAGAAAGCTCATAAAAAATAATATTTTATGCCAGTCTAATGTCAAAACTCCATTGAGAGTAATGCTAAGCAATTGTTTGGGGTTTAAGTGATTGCTTTTAAGGACATTGGTTAACTGTCTATATCTAAACTATGGTAAACCTAACTCTATTGTTACTATTGTTGTTGTTATTTCTGATCTTTTACAGACAATCTTTCTTTTTGCATGATTATTTTTTTTAAAAGAAGACTATTTCCTGAGCTGTTTCTCTTCTCCTGACCATGAGACAAGTGGCCCACTTTGCCATTCAGCAGGAAGAAATTCACCATTATAACTCAAGTAAAAATAATAAAGAAGTTTCATAAGCAGTAGTCACTGCTTGGATCATTGCAGAAATCTGAAGAGTTTGGACTCCTAATTAAAGTAATCCAGATTCAAATATCTATACATGGTACAAATGTGTGGTAAAAAGTTGTTTCTTCAAACAGATTTATGAATCAAATTTGAAGAGTCTCTGTGACCTACATCCATTAGTTGGATAAAGTATCATAATTTTTGAAAGATGAAAGGGTTTTTTCTACTTTTTCTGATAGTTTTCACACTTGTTATAAAACAATTAAAGATGAGGGAATGAGCAGGGAAGGAAGGATTGCATAAGTGAGGTTCAGACCTCAGACTCCCAGGTGACTCAAAAAGCTGAAGAATCCTCTCTTCTCTCATACTCAGAGAATATTTAATTCTGTTGTGCGAAGTGCAAAGACTTCATATTATAACTTGACTTCAGAGAAGTGATCGCCCTAGAACAACAGAAAATCTAAAGCTGATACTTCAAAACACTAAATAAGGGCCCTAAATATGTTGCTGAAGGATAAAAAAAAGAGAAAGTGGACACACTCAAGTTTTACAGAAAATTGCTGGAGGCACCTGTCTCGCTTGGCAGGATCTGGGGCAGGAATTCGTATTCTGAGGACATATTCTGGTCCTCAGTATTTCACTGTCAGATGGAGTAGGCACCTTCCTGCTAAAACATCTAATCTGGATGAGATCCCAGCTATACATGCCGGTGGTATTCAACGGCTTTTGGCTTTCTGTATGCCCCTGCAGACCTCCCTGCAAGGTATCCCAGGTTCTGCAGCTCTGTGACTGAAGACTTTGTTCATTGACATTCATCACTGATACATTTAAGCCCTTCTTCAGATCTCAGCTTTAGCGTTTAAATCACAGCTTTCAAGCAAATTTAGCAGTATAAGGTTAATCCTCCCTGAAAGCAGCTTTCCAGAAAAGGACCTGACGGTCCTGGCAGACAACAAGCTGACCATGTGCCAATAATGTGCCCCTGGAGCAGAGGCTGGCTGCATCCTAGCCTGCATTGGGATGAGAATTGCCAGCAAGTTGAAGGAGGTGGTCTTTCCTTCCAGGGAGGTGGTCCTTCCTCTCTATTCATCCCTGGTGAGGAAAACTGGAGTTGTGAGTCCAGTTTTGTACTTCCCATCATATGAAAGGGCCTGTCTAGGGCCTGTGTAGCAAGTTATCTTTTTTAAAGCAAGCTCTACTTTGCCAACAGGTAATAAAAGCTACGATTTTCAGTTCTATATAGCAAATGTTAAAGGATGAAGAATGCTGTTCTGTGAACAGAAGTATGCTCTTCTCTGAGGCTAGACTTAACACTATGGAAATAAGGCTTTGCTCAAAAAAGATGTAGATACACCCAAAGCACTGAAAACATACCTCTTAAGGCAGAAAAAAACTGCATTAATTTAATGATTTCCTAAGAAATCTGAAAAACTGTTCTATCACTGCAAAGGACACAGCTTTTCAGACATTCCATGAAAATGTCCACAGTTCCAATCTATATTAAGTCTATCAGATAAAGTGAATCCTCAACCAGTTCAAATTTCTTTTATATAAGTTAAAAAACATTGAAACATAAGTAGAAAATCAAATCAAAATGAACCTGAAGGGAAGTTATTATTATGCATTTGTCTTGACTCCAGTTACTCATTCTCATTTTGCTGTGTCCTGAGTCCAATATTTACTTTTATATATGGTTAGATGTTATAGATATTTACTTAAACGCAAATTATTTGTTTGCGAGGCATACTGTGAGATTTTAAGCGACTGAATTTCTACTGACATAAGTCACTCAAGCACTTATGTTTGTAAGTTTAAAAAATATTTTACATTTTATCTTCTGCCTCTTTTTCATCTCCCTTGCCTAAGATGAATGTGCCAAGTCTGTGCAGGAGAGAGCAATAACCTCAAAATCTAATTATAATTTCATACGTCAAGACATACATCTACTGAAACATCAAGTTTGTTATTACCTGAGTCAGCTGATAAGGCACAAGCAATGGCATTACTTCCTTATAAGCAATTTTTAGGAAGATCTAAGAACAGTGTTTGTCTTCTGGAATTTTGAATGTAGTAGTCTAAGTTGATTTCAATAGAACATTCACTAATACCTGACTGAAGCAGATCCAAACATTCAGGATGCTTTAGGCCTGCTTCTAGGTTGGTAATAAAACTATCACTGAAAGTACCAAAACAGAAGTAAAGAAGATCTTTGTAGGTCACTTGCCATTAGAACAGACAGATGCTGAAGTTCAGGATGCCTAAAAGCTTATACAAAAAGACTGCAAACCATTTTAGTGTAAATTTGTGGCAAAAGATTCTCCAAAAAGCATGAGACACAGAATACAAAATTGTTTCTATTCATGTGACAGTCTTACCTAATAAATAGCAGACACAAATAATCTTTTTGTTGATGATTGTAGGAATGCTGCTTTCTAATTAGCAAGCAGCATCCAAAGCTGTTTATAAATAACAAGCTGTTTAAAACATCAAGAAAATAGACTTTTTGGTGAAGTGCCCACATGGCATTTTAATAATACTATACAGAAACTACTAAATTCATGTGTTTTAAAATGTCTGCAAGGGTTATGAAGTGCTCTTGTACATAATAACACTCCTATACAATATTTACAACATATAAAATGCTGTCATTGCACCCTTCTTTGCAGTGATATATTATCAGGAGAGCTAACAAGCTGTAGATGACATAAACCAGTGTCAGCTCCACAAGTATATCAGAATATATATATACATATATATATACTACTATATATTAAAAAAAGGGAAAAGCCCAGTCTATCTGAAAAAAAAGGAGCCAAATGTGGGGTTTTGCCTAAACAAATCTGGGTTCCCAAAGAAGGATCACTTATTTGTGACTTTCTTCTAAAGTCATTAGAAATGTCAGCAGAGGTCCATGAGTAAAGTGACAGAGGTCACAGATGCAGCAGATACGCAAGTTTGCTTTATTTTCCTTCCTTTCTTGTCATTTCATGGACAAAAAGGACATCATTGGAATGCCACAGCCAGTAGTAGCAGCAGTTTCTTTTGTACTGGGCAGGTATAAAGTGATCATAAAGAGCAAAACAGTCAGGCTTTTAACCTACACTTACCTTACCATCTTAAAATCTCTCCAAACATTTCACACCAAGTTCAAATAAATGACACTTGCTCTACAACCTAGGCTGATCTTCTGAAGACTTATTTAGCAGCAAAGCACCCAGATATAGTTCCACTGGACATGATCAATAGGCTTGTATTACTGTGCATATTCTGCAATTCAAGCAAAGGCAGATTCATAGGAGCACTTACAAACCTCTAATATTCTTATGACTACACTTGTAAAGCACTGAATGCACCAGTTGCATACAGTTTCCTCACTGCAGATCCTTTGAGCTATGCCAGTGACAACACTTCGGGATATCTGCTATGGCTGTTTTGCTCCAAGTCAGTCCCACTCTGCTCCCACTGAAGTCCTCGCAACAACAATATGAATTAATAACAAAATAATGACAACAACAATAATAGAAATATTAAAAAAATAGCACCACTGTGTTAAGTGCAAATGACCAAAACTTGCTATCAAAGTCAGACTACTTGAGTAGTTTACCCAGAAGCCCAAATTGCCAGAATAAATTACAGGGAAGCTGGATGGGGACTCTTCATCTTGAATAGTGGTGACAGGACAAATAACAGGCACAAACTGAAAGAGGAGAAATTTAAATTAGACATTAGGAAGAAATTTTTCACTGTTAGGGTGAGGAGGCACAGGAACAGGTTGCCCAGGCAGGTAATGGATACCCTAAGCCTGGCACTGTTCAAGGCCAGGTTGGGTAAGGCCTTGAGCAACCTCTTCTAGTGTGAGGTGTCCCTGCCCATGGCAGGGGGAGTTGGGACTAGATGATCTTTAAAGTCTCTTCCATTCCCATAACAGTTTGTGGTTCTATGATTCTATATTATGATTAAAACTACTTAGCTCTTGATCTGCTCATCTGTGGGGTCAAAACTGATGTTGCATATAGTCATTTGAGGAATGATAGGACTGATACCTCTGAATCCTCTGTTTCTGTCCATGGTCAAAGACTATTCATGGACTGCAAAGACAAAAGAGATCTTTACAGTTCTTTCATAACAGTCACACAGAGAAATGCAGGGGAAAGTCCAGCAAACCAGTCTAATACCAGCAATGAGTCCATGAAAACAAAGTCCTCTGGGGTCCTGTTATAGGAGGACAAGATATGGGGAGTGTCTCAAAAGATGCCAGCATAAATGAGAAATGCTCTCCTGCATTCATTTAGTGCCACTCCTTGTTGTGTGACTCTGTGTTTGTAATGTATTCTTTCCTCTTCTGCTTTTATTATTAGCACCCAGTACCACCCTCCACTGAGTCCAAGGATAATGGGAAGGCAAAATAACAGGTTTCTTGAAAATAAATGGTGGAGATCTGAACAAAAGAGAAATGGGAATCCAAATATTTTTCCTAATCATTTTTATCAATCCTAACAAGTCACAAGGAAAACTTCAATCCAGTCTTCCCATTACAATCTCATTGATCTTTATGCTGTCAGTCAGCATAAACCTAATATTGGGTGGAACAAATCTGCTGAGACAGAGATACCAATTTATAAAGTAGTGACCTCACCTCCTCTTATAATCACTGGAGTGAAACAAGCACTTTTGGATTCCATTTCATCTTGAAAAGGATGTCCAAAATAAGTCAGATTAATCTTATCCTAAAAGTACCTATTTCTTTCCACAGTGCTTGAAGAGAGCTGCTGGCAGCCAATGCAGGCAGACACTTACATGCAGACGAATGTCAGACTGTGATGCTGATTTATTTACAAAGACAATACTGATCTGACCTGATACAAAGGTTGCAGATGAAGTAGATTTTCACTACCATTTGAAATTCTTCTGTTGTTTACAGGCCTCTGTGTCAACATAACTAAGAATCACGCATCTCAGCAGGAACATGCCCTCCCAAGCAGGCATCCAGAGGGAACAGAATGGAAAAAGAAATAGTGACATCTGCCCCTGCCTTGCTCAGTCTGCTAGAGGACATTTGATGTCTGTTAGAGAGGGTTGCCACTAGTTTTAGCATTGTTGCACTTCCAGTTATGGGGAGCTGCTGCAATGCCAGACTAAGAGGATCCCTTGCTAAACCATGTGTAAACTGTGTTTCTTGCAGTTACTATGAGCAGTAATCTTTCTTCAACAGCTGCCTCACCCCTTTAGCAGATTTTTCAGGAATTGGTGGGACAGTAGTGAAAGTCCCAGCAGGAGAAAAGTACTACTGAAAATTACATGGATAAAGGTTCAGGACCTGGACATTCTTCATGCCACAATAATTTACAGAGTTGCTATAAGACTGGTGATAAAACAACCCCTGTTGTGAGGCAAGTTCTGTTTGCCCCAAACTAATTTTTTTTCTTGACTACAATTTCCACAGGAATAAGAGTCATAAGACATGTGAGTTTGAGTATCTCTGTGACATATATGTATTTGAGGATGCTTTCTTCCTCCTGTTCTTGGCTTTTCAGCCTTTCTGGGCACTAATATTCTCAGAGAAATGAAACATTGTTGGCTCAGAAGAGCTATTTCTGTGCCCTCCAGTATCCAGTATCCTTCACCACTCCCCAAAGATACAGCCCTTATAAGCACAGAGAGGATCAATCTGAATTTTTACTGAAAGGCAGTCTGCTAGCTCTGGCTGAAAAAAAAAATGCAGTCTGGCCACCTCATCAAACAATCATTCTGGGACTACAGTGAAAACAAAGACATAGCAAAGCAGAAAACACAGAAACAGCCCTTTCAGGGGGTTTCTGCAGGGACCTACAGGCCCCTACTAAGTAAATCAATTTTGAGGATGGAATCTTTTTTACAGGTACATCATCACATAATCAATGTAAACACACTTTGAGATATTTTTATTTTTCCTCCTGTATTCAGAACTACTCCCCACTAAGGACATAATGTCTGTGGTGCTCCAAAAGTCACTGATTTGTCTAATTATCTTCAATTCATGTTTGTTAGAGGCTCACAAAAATCTGTGGCATTGAAAGACATTACAGAAAGATACCATTTCAATAAATGGAAGGATCATAACAACAGTATCATAGTCATTTCAAAGGAACAGAGCACAAAATAATGGTGTTGGGATATGGGGGTGGGAAGTTTTTCACCCTTTCTCTTTACACAGCAATATCCAGCACAAGAGCAAAAATATAAAATACTTCCCTCTTCTACACATCAAGAACACATGTCTCATGAATCATTTTTGCAATGTCTGCTGGTCATGTTTAGTTCTGTAATCACTTCCATTTTATTTTACTTTTTTGAAGCAGGAAACATCTGCTTGTTTCATACATTGGAGTCTATGTATTAAGTCCCCAGAAAAATAAAATTCTAAGCCCCACCGAAGTAAACAGGAAAAAATACACTGATTTCTCTGAGGGCCAGAACTTATCAAATCTTTGGGTTTCAGCTAAGTTTTCAAGGTTGAAAGCCTTCCCTGGACTTGTGAAGACCCAAAACCATAGTGTCTTTCATCTTTACCCATTAGCTTTCATATGATTTATGCTAAAAGTGCTCACAGCTGCCTCTATTCAGTTTTTGACTATTCTCATGCAGGTAAATGCAACATGGCTCTGGAATCAAAGCTGAATCTGTTTTCAGTGCTAGTTACTGCTTTTCATCATTTTTGAAGCACCAAAAAGCATATATACTCTCTATCCAAAATAAAAAATATCGGATAATGGCATGCAGAAAAAGACCAGTTCTAGGCAAGAGATTCTGTGCTGTCTTTGAGTTACAACATTACCTCCCTGTTGTTTGAGTCTGATGTACTGATTCACCTTTTACCTTTGCTCAACCTATCCCCATTTGTTCCCTCCCCCCTTCCTCTCCTTTATACAGATGTGAAAAACCAACCCAGTCCTAATGATAAAAAATGTACTGGTTTATGTGTTATGCCAGCAAGCCTTCATGGCTTCATATTCCCTCCAAATATGGGCAAGCCACCTTTTTATATGTGCACTCTTTTTATAAAAGTGATCATTCTGAAAAATAAAACATACATTATTGCTTTGAATTAAATGTGTCACAGTACGTAGTAAAAACCCATTTACATTGGAAAGTGCTTTCTTCGTGGCGTGCAGAAGGAAAATTTGTTTTGATTTAATTAAGAAATCACTTACACTTTTGCCCTTATTTTATATGTTGCTTTTAGTGTACAACAATTTCTTTACTCAGGAGAGTTCTTGATGCTCCCAAATTGTCAGGAAATAAAATTAAAAGTTCAAAGATTTTGCCATCTGGTGGTTGTAGATATCACACTTGAGATGCTGAATTTTGGTTGTCAGACCCAAATGTGCAGAAAGTAATTAAAAGTCTTTACGTTGGTCATGCAGGAGATGAGAAAAAAAGGCTCAGTGTGCAATGTGACAGATGTGAGCTCTTGGAAATATGTGAACTTCAAAGCTTATCATGCAGGGAGCTATGGTAAGCACTGTGGACTTACGGAATATTCAGAAAATCTTTTGGATCAGTACTTTAAACATTATGTGAAGAGAAAACCTCACTCTCCTGAGAAAATTTGTTTAAACTAGCTTACTCCAGTACCAATCAAGAAGGCAAAGGATGAAAGGAACATCTCTCCTCAAAATACATACACAAAGCCAAAAACTGGAAATCTGACAAACTCACACCTGCAATTCCCCAGAATTCTGCAGAACCAATGACTTAGTAACCTAGAAAGTAGGACAACTATTTCCAAGGTTTTTTCTTTTCAATTGTTGATATGTAATACTGTGTTCTAGAGGATGAATATGCCACCTTTTTAAATCCAGTTTGAAAGTTCCCAGTTCACTTCCTTCTTGCCCCAAAAGGAAATACTGTGCATGCAAAACTAAAGCCAATGCTTCATTTGGAGGTGTCCCACTTCCCTCTATTAGGCTGCTAGCTTTCTCTATCAGAGGTCTCTAATTCTCATGGAGTCTTGGAGTTCTCCAAGATTATCCTTTATTTACGTGACCTAATATTCCCAAACTCTGACGTGTTTGTCATGGCAATACGACTAATCTTTGCATAAAGCACATAAAACCATTATCAATGGAACATCTTTATTTGGAAAGAGAATCATCAGCCTCCTCGTCAGCTTTCTTACAAAATTGTTTTTCTGACACGTGCATCTTTTTGGCACCTTCTTTTTCTCATAAAAGAGCAGAATAAATGCAGTGGATGATATTTAAGTGACATTTACTCCAGCAGTCTCTATTGTGGGCTTTAGATTTTCACATTACAGTTGCTGTCTGCATAAATATTTTAATTGCACCAATATTTACATAAGAATACAAGAAACAGCAGCATCCCTCTTTCCTGAGAGGTACTAGCTCATAGGGAGTGCATGAGTGACAGCACATAGCAAACATTACTTCATCCTTTGCCTGTTGATGTGCCTCTCCTCAAGCCCTTAGCATTGCCACACCGCTGCAAACCACAGACTATAGTGAAAAGGCAAACATCATCCGGAATTTCTCACAGCCACTTAGCAAACTGGAGACATTATTTACTCCTGCTAGAGTGGGAAATCACAGGCTCGATTTGAACTTGGAACTGAAAGCAAGCATAGTGACAAAGCAAACTGTAGTGAAAGGGGCTGTGTATACGTTTCAGATCTGAGGTCTGTTGCTCTCAGTAGCAGCTCCTATGCTTCAAGTGCATGAACACATTTCTGAAACTATAAGCCAAAATTAACTAAAAGGAACAACTTTAAACAATGCCGCAGGCAGCTTCTGACTGCTAGCAAGCCTTCACTAGGCTCACTGATACTGTTCTCCTGCAAGACTGTATTGATATTGCTCTGACACACATGGTCCTATCAGCCAGCTCACTCTGAACTTCTGTACTTCATGGGGACTGGCTAGGGGAGAGGCCAGGTCTGTTCTGTCCCATTGCACAGAGGTGTCTAAGGAGCTCACAGGATAGCCCAAAATGAGATGCCAGGAGACTGTACAAATTTAGGATATTTGCTATCAACAAGGATCCTAAGAGCTTTCAACAGTGATGTAAACTCAAAACTGGGCACTGTGGTTCACTCACCTGCTTCCAGGGGTAAACATGATATGCTGGGTTCATCTTCTTACTTTAACACACAAGGAGAATTTCTACACTGCAGAATGCACACATGCTTTGAGCTCAAAGAACTTCAGGCTGATAATACAGCTCCTACTGTTTCATCTTTCTACAATCTTCCCTGGCTAGTTTTGACCATCTGTAATTTTTATTGAAAAAGACCATTAAGTTTACTTTATTAAACATATTTATAAAAAAAACCTTTTTTTTCCCCTTCTACTCTCCTACCTAATTTTGTCTGTTGGTCCAACTTTGAAGCACTAGTCCTTCATTTGACAGCTTTTTATTACAGTTACACAGACACTGTAATTTGAAAGGCCAGAAATTCCTCTTATTCACATTGTATTGTTTTCTGTCATGGAACTATGCATTATCAATATAATATGAATAAGAAGACATGACACTGCAGGAAAATTGGCACAACATCAGTTAAAGTACAAAGTAAAGCTTATCCTTTACAGAATGTTTAGGCTGGTAAAGGGCACTGGCAGAGTTGAGCTGCCAGACGAGTGCCTGAGGCCTTATTGGCTTTCAGTCCAGAGCAGTTAAGAACTAAATTCCATTCTCTCATTCCACCAGTCTCCTCAGAAGACTCAGATGACTGTGCAGTGGTTATCACTTACTCTATCTTTTAGCCACTCCTGGAAATAATGTTTAAACTGTAGCTGAGGAGGAACATCTTTTTCCAGCCAATTGATAACCTTCCCTCTTCATAATTTCCATCAGAGTTTACATGCTTCTTTTTCTGCTGCTTCTGCTACTTCTGTTATTTCCAGTGGGAGTGTTCCCACTGTGCCTTGCCAGTCTCTGACACTTGCCATCAAAGAAGCCCAGCAAGGATACAAGTATATATAAGTACCTCAATGAATTAAGGCTATTCTACTCTAACTAAAAATATAAATAAAAATATTTGCACCAGGATAAATCCAGACAATTCTATGAAATTCACAAAATTCATATAACTGCAAGGGTGGATCACAGAAAAAGAGGAAATTAGACCAGAAATCTTTTCCTGATCTCTGTGCCTAAGTAAGCAATTCCCTCAGGATACCCTGAACTGTATTTTATACACTTGATAAATGTCTGCCTATCAATATCTGCATGTTGCAACTAAGGTTAGTAGAACTGTAATATCACTCTTCCACAGAAAATAAATAGACTACAGGCAAACTCTGACGAAAAATACACAATTTATTGTTAATCTACATACATGAATATGTAGGTAATATGTGTAAAATTATAAATATGAAATGTGCAAATTATTGTTCTTGCAAGAACTGGCTCACTGCATGAATCCCTCCCTTTTCTTTGTTTAACCCACCCTAAATGTGCGGATTCAGAAGTTTTTGGGTGTGCTTAACTTCAATGTCCTGTAAATCTCTCTAGAAAGTAAGTGCTGATATGAGGATCTTAGCAGGGGCCAGAATCACCTGGAAAGTTGATATTTCTAGGAGAACATGTTTTCAAACAGTTTCTGTCTTGTTTTTTCAGCACCCTCTAAGCCATGATATCTCAATGCAGTATTATATAAGTTGTGGAAGCAAAGATTTCTTGTTAGAGTAAGCCTACACACCACTGGTTATAATGGGATTTTAACTCAACTATTTTGTCTAGAACTACTAGATTATGTCAAAAATTATAATGCTGCTAATAGCAGAGAGGACAGTGACAATGTGACAGTTTCCATTGACCTTTACAGATAATGTAAAACTACAAAAGGGCATTGTAAATATTATGCCTTCAACATCTTTATCTACAGCTGAAACCAGGCTAAAGGAATAAAAGTTTTTTTAATATAATTATGCAAATACTAAAGTCTTTCTATCAACACATATATAGAAAACTGATTTCATTAGCCCTTGATGAGGTCAGTCGAGTAATTTGGGGTTAACCAAGGTGGTAAGTTTCTTATATCAATGCAAATTTTAATTGCAGGCTGAATACTTACAAAACCATCACTAGCAAAAATGCAAAACAGGCTTCTTAGAAAAGGTCCCTCAGTTTTGCAGTTCATTTTTGCACACTCCTTTAATAGTTAATTGGTTTACTATTTAGATGGTTAGGTGAAATTTTCTTGTTGAATTCTAACACATAGTCATAATTTTTCCCAAATGAGAAGATAAACTTAAAAGTCATTTACTTTATTTTTATGTGGTTCTTCCAGATATCTAATTAGAAAATTATTCATTCCCACTGAAGACCTTCAAAATTATAACCATACCTGCTCTTAAACAACATATGGATAAGTATGTTTTCAAGGAGATCAAGAGAGGGGAAAGAGAAGAGTTGTAATTCATAAAACTAGGATGGGTTATTCACACTTGAAGGGAATAAATTTTGCAGTGAAAAACAGAATGTGAGGCAAAATGACTTTGCAGGAAGATCAACTACTACAGAGAGAGTAGACATGGAATTCATCCAACACTTCTTCCCTGAAGATGGTAATTCAGCTGGAAGCATCCAGTCCCCTACAGTCATGCCTATCAGATGAATCAGTTTAAAAATTAAGTGGATGGATAAATAGGAATGGCATCTAAATCAATTGCATAAAGAAATCCCTTTGACAAGGGAATGATAAAACAACAGCATTTTTTTCACTGAACTGAGAGAAACACTGATGTGATTATTTTTGGTAAACTGTCCCAAAAGTTCTGCAAAACAAGATCATTTGACTGAAATCTTTAATTTAATGAGCAAAATTTTTAGTAGTTTAAGGGATGGTATGGACCTGAAATGCCACTTCTACCTTTAGGCATGAAATACAGATGAATAAACATTTCATCCTGCATATCATTTTTACAGCTTTACATGCTACTCTTGTGAATATCTGCTTCATTCAGGAATTTGATACAGCCACATTTTGTTGAAAACCACAAGCTTAGAATCTGCATGATCTTCTAAATTTTGATCTGTTAATAGAAGGCCATGCCATGTATTTAGAAACACTTAAGCTGTTTGACAATTAGCTAAACTAAATGAGAGCTTAATTTATTGATCAGCAAATGATTGCTAGGTAAGAGTTTATGTTGATACATTATTGCCCTGATTTTTCATTCTAAGATTTGCTGTCAAAGCTAAATATTTGAGATGCTTTTAAAATGTTTCCATTCCTGAAGGAATATGTTATACCATTATAAATAAATCCTCTGATCATGAATAGAACTAAGAAGCTGTTACTCATGATATGGCAAAAACACGTATCACCGTGAATTACCATCTTACTAATTCAAGATGGAAAGATTCCAGAGAATTCCAAGAAAGGATGACATCAGCACAGATGAAGCTGCTGGACAAAACTTCAGAGGGTAGGAAAAGATACTCTAATGAGATATTAAATAAATTAGACAGAAAAGCAGAAAAGTCTCTTTCAGAAGACAAATTTCAAAGCAATTCTAAGAGTACACTGATTAAAGTGCTGAAAGGTGGTTATACAATATTCATATAAGTTTTAGTTTTAAAATCAATGAAGTGATATTTTTGACTAGATTATGGCTAATCTAAATCATAAACCATTATAACTTCAGATTTTAAATATTCTTAGCCA
Source organism: Pseudopodoces humilis (assembly GCF_049639895.1). NCBI lineage: Eukaryota > Metazoa > Chordata > Aves > Passeriformes > Paridae > Pseudopodoces > Pseudopodoces humilis. Next base: position 34,728,734 of record NC_142202.1, on the reverse strand, counting down.
CCAAAATATTAGAAATGCTAATAAAAACAATAAAATTGTTGTTCTTGATCATGACAACTATTTAAAGTTCTCCAGATTCCTTCATTTATTGGTTTTTAAGTGAGATTTGGGGTCCAACAACAAGAAATCAGTAATGTTTTGAAGTGTTTCCCCAAAATAAAACTGAGAGCTAATGAGCACTAGGCATTACCATCTTACAGGATCTAGATAGACATAAGAACATAGAGTAGGCTAATAATTACTCTTTTGCTGCTCCTCTGGTCTAAAAATTACCAGTAGACAGCTCCTCACTGTGCCTAAAATTAATAGAATGCACTAAGATTTTGTCTGAAAGTCTGTTTTTTTTCTGTGTAATTCTTTTGCTTCACAGTTTGCCTGAAAAAAAGACTTGAATGATTCAAGGTTGATTGAAGGTTACCTCCAATAAATACCAGAATCATTTTCAGAGGGTACAGATATATTGGAGGGTTATTTCATGTAATGGAAAGAAATGCCTTTGCCACTTCCAAAGTGGTTATTGCAGTGTGAACTTTCTTAGCCCACTACTTTTAGACTGTTCACAAGCAGAAGATTTTAGTGTCTGCTCCATTAAAGCATTTGTATCTGATGCATTTTTGGTTCCTTTCCCTTTTTAAGCTCTCTGAGCTCATTTCTCAGGATTTGATCTTGAAGAAGCACCAGAAAATCTACCTCTACCCTGTCTGCAAACTTGAACACCAGATTCAGAGTAAATTTTGTTAAGCCAGCAAGCCCAATTCCTTGATTATGTGCCTCACTAGGTACAAGCAGGGAGGCTGGTCCTAGGTGGGTACACTCTTCTGTGAAGTTAAGCAACTGGCTAGAAGCTATGCAACAATTTTCTATTATTTGGAGGACAATGCAGTAATAAAGTGGCAATAAAAATATATTAATATTAATATTCACAATAATAATAATAATGAGAAGAAAAGAAGAAGAAGAAGAAGAAGAAGAAGAAGAAGAAGAAGAAGAAGAAGAAGAAGAAGAAGAAGAAGAAGAAGAAGAAGAAGGAGAAGAAGGAGGAGGAGGAGGAGGAAAAGGAGGAGAAGGAGAAGGAGAAGGAGGAGGAGGAGGAGGGGAAGGGGAAGGGGAAAGGGAAGGGAGGGGAAGGGAGGGAGGGAGGGAGGGAGGGAGGGAGGGAGGGAGGGAGGGGGGGAGGGGGGGAAGGAAGGAGGGAAGGAGGGAGAGGAGGAGGGAGGGGGAGAGGGAGGGGAGGGAGGGAGGGGGGGGGGGGGGAGGGAAGGGAGGAAGGAAGGAAGGAAGGAAGGAAGGAAGGAAGGAAGGAAGGAAGGAAGGAAGGAAGGAAGGAAGGAAGGAAGGAAGGAAGGAAGGAAGGAAAGGAAGGAAGGAAGGAAGGAAGGAAGGAAGGAAGGAAGGAAGGAAGGAAGGAAGGAAGGAAGGAAGGAAGGAAGGAAGGAAGGAAGGAAGGAAGGAAGGAAGGAAGGAAGGAAGGAAGGAAGGAAGGAAGGAAGGAAGGAAGGAAGGAAGGAAGGAAATTATATTTATAATTACATATTTCCTTAGATTTGAAGTTCAATGAAAAAACAGAAATTTCTTAGTGGGTTTCTATGATAGGTGGTGATACCACTACCACATTAATGAAATTTTAAGTAATTTCTTTGTGAACTATGAACAAAGTTTTCTTTCTGAATTCAGTGAGTTTACCAAGAAAGTTTTTAACCTGCAGACCTGGTAGTTTATTTCCTTTTCTGGATTTTATCCATTTAACTTCATTAATCTTCCATCCAGGGCAAAAGCAAGATTCATGAGTCTTATTTCAAAAACCAAAACTACTGACTGACATTTACTAGATGGCATAGGTCAACTGATCTTAAACCCTTAAAGTTTATTACAAATGCTCTTATTTTACTGAAATAGGCAAAGGCTTGAATTAAGGTATTAAGACTTTGATAAGGATCCAAAAAATTACCTTCTAATATTTTAATAATATTTTCACAAATTATACCCACTTGCAAAACCATAATAAAAAGAAAAACAAAAAAAAATTATTCACAGAGGAAAGTACTTGTTGTATTAAGGAACACTTTTGAGGTTAGGAACAAATAACAGGTATTATTTTTTTGCTCTGATGGTGTCATTAAGCATTGCTGTAAGTAGCATTGGTGATGTTGGAAGAACATTTATAAAAATAAAAGGAACTAGATACTTAGTACTTCCAAATGGAGTTAATATCACTCATTTCCTTAAGATCTAAGGATGTCTTGAAATATAAGCTTACTCAGAACAAAGAGAAATTACACTTACTAGACAATCTAAGACCTTAAAAACTAGTGAATATGAATACTTTGAATTTAAAAAAAAAATGGTGCTTCCAAGGTGGAAAGTTTATCTTTGAAGACAGTTGAAATATGGAAAATGAGAGTCTGCAAAACTTATGCTGTTCCCTAAAAACACACAGAAATTTTTATCCCCAACTGTTTTCTCCATTTCTTTCTGTTTTCCCATTATTTTTTTCATGCCTCTGTTTCTGAATGTGGTCTCCCACCAATTTTCACGTTCTATTGTGATAATTAATGACAGTGGACCATCTTGTGCTATCCATAGACCTTGGGCCATGTAGCCTCACTTACCTCAAAATCTATTACAAATAGAAGTATGTCTTTAGATATAAAACCTGGGGTGCACAGAGATCTGCAAGTGTTGTCTAAGATCTCATGAGGACCCATTGCTGAGTTGGGTGTAAAACCTCTGGTCCTTCATTCTCAGGCTCCTGCTGGTGTGTCAGATCTCTGTTATTCCCGTTATCACACAAACTGCTACAGCCTGATCCAGAAGAATCCTGGGATTCCTTTTCTAATTCTAGCAGCAGAAGGAACATGATAATTCCCCAAGGCTGGTATAATGGCTATTCAACTATGCAGCCCCCATCAATATTAATAAAACTGGAATGGCTGAAAATCTGCATTTAACTCCACAATTTCATTGGATCTCATTTTTCAGCCTTTATTCAGCTAGTAGGCAGGACACTGCTGTCATCAAAATAGTGCAGTGGTAACAAAGAGGAAAAGCTGACATATTCACACCCTTCTTGATGAGTTTTGTTTGATGATATGGAAGTGACGGTGTACAATGTCATCTTGCTGAAAAGCAGTTTATTTGCAGCCTGCACATTTAGCACCATATTGCTCCACAGCACCAGTCTGATCAGATTCTGTTAATCATCAGCCAGAACATGATTCTTTTGAAATCAAAGGTAGCCTTAGCTTTGAATTTAATGGGGCCATTGGAGTAAGTTAATGGAAAAGGCAAACTTAGCAGAGATATAGCAAAATATTAAAAAAGCATCTCACAAAAAAACCTCTTCTGCATGTGTCAGTGACTGAATGCTGCAGAATTCATTGACAGACTACACATCACACAGGGATTTGAAAACAGCCTGCAGAAAACAGCTTTAATTCCTAGCCTCTGAACACAGAAGAGCTACAGAGAGATATAGTATGTTAAAAAAATCTTGAGGAAATTATAGATTTTCCTGTTTATTGGGGAATTAAGAATAAGATTAACTGTGAGGCATAAATGGAGGTTTTTGGAACTGCAGGTGAGTTGGCAAGAAAATACATATTATTTATGTGATAAAAATTAAATCATTCATTTCAAGATTATTTTTTTTAATTTATAATTTCATCCATTTAAAATGTTTCTGCATCTTTTAAAACTGAGTTAAATGTCAAAATGAAAACTCATTTGAGTAAGGAACACATTCACTGCAAATTGAGGAAATAAAAAGAAGGGGAAGATGCTGTTTCTTTATATAGGTTTTTAAGAGATCATTTTGGAAGGAAAATGCAGTGTTTCTTGATATAATCTGGTATATTTGGAAAAGTTGAGCCTTTATTGGCACAAAATCCTTCCACTGGGCTTCAGATTTTTGGGGAAAGGGAACCAGATTTTTTCTGATGTGAAAGAGTTGTTAAAAAAGAAGAATTTCAAACATACTCCAATGTCACAAAAGCTACATTTCTTTTCAAATTAGATGGAATTTGTCAGCATTCTGTATTCGATAGCATATTTTTTATTTCCAGTTTCTTTCCTTTTCCCTGATTCTTCATCATTAAAAATGGCAGTTCTTGTACAAACTGATCCTCTATTTACAAACTGGTGCAAGGTGTCTTAGGAGGCCATTTTATAGCATATAAAATATCCATTCCTGCATAGAGCATACTACAATCTCAAGATCAGAAGATGATAAAAAATGCCCTACTGAGACCATCTTCTACCACATATACACAATCCCTAGCACTGTGGCCAAGTCCAGGAGCCTCATTAGCAGTATCAGACAGAAGGAAACTCCTTCAAGATTTTCTTCCTTCCAGATGTTAATCTAATTTCCACCTGCTAGCAAGGGATGATGAGAATTCACTGACCTGAAAGAGTGAGTAGTTACAAGGGAAAAATATAAAAGTCATAGTCACTGTTTCATCTCAAATGTATTTCTTCTTATGCATTTCATTGCTCATTTTAAACCACATTTTTCTGGACTAATATAACAGTCTTGGCTTTCCACATGGGGTATAATATACTCTGAGTTAACAATACATATAATCTTTTTCTCACCCCAGTATAGTTTCTGAATGATTTCATGCTATGAGGAATTTCTTGAATGCTAATTTCTCAGCATTTGCTTTGACAAGTTGGGATAGGGAATATTCTGCATTAATTTATTCTGTACTACATAGAGAGCTGTTGGACTACATAAATGCTTGACTGGTTGCAGCCTTATATCTTGCTTACAATGGACCTAATTTAAATTTCTCTTACATTGATTTAACTGCACTGGAATCAATAGTATTCCTCTTGATTTTCATTAGTGTACTGTAAGAGACAGGGATCAGGCTCAGTATGTTGAATGCAGAAACTTTTGTTGTTGTTTAAAAGAACTGCAAGTCCAGTGAAAAGAATGTAATTAGTGTCATTCCAGGCTGACATTCTCTTTTGTTCTGTTCTCCACTTTTTTTGTTTCAGACCAGCCTATAGCTGAGGGTTATGGATCAGATTGTTTTGTAGTACTAAACAGCCAAAGAGGGAAAAGCAAGAAAAATTATCTGCAAAAAAACCCAGCAACTCTACTGAAATTAACTGAGCTGCACAGATGTGAGGGAACATTAGAACTTACTTTCAGGAGGCTGCAAAAATACAGGCATATAAAGCTATCAGCATCATGAAGACAAAAAAATCAAATTCAGAAAATTAAAAAGAAATTAAATTCTAAAACTTGTTTTAGAGAGACGATCCAAATGTTTTAGATTTCTCACTACCTCTCATTAAAATTTATGTCTCATACTAAAATCAAATGCAACCAATACCTGTGAAGGGTCATGAGAATTATGGCCTCAGAGCTCAGGCTGGAGGCAGTCCACAGGTGAAGATTGAAGATGCCAATTTATTAAGAAAGGCTATGCCCTGTCTAAGGCAGAAGGAATAAGTTAATAAAAGTCAACTGCACCTATTAATGTTGACTGTTGAATAGACAAACTTTTCTCTAAGTCCTTGGAAATTTTTGAGAGCAGAGTGTTCTAATTAGGCTGCAGAAAAGAAACAAAACCAAAGAAACAAAAAACAAACCCAAACAAACACACACAAGAAAAAAAACCCAACCTACAAACTCATCCAGAAGATATTTTCCAATTTTTTTTTTCATTGCTGTTTGGCATCCCTTTGATTCTTGCTTAGGAATTGAAGTCAGTGCATTTTAGTATATTTGCCAGTCTGTGCTCAATGCACAATGACTGTCTTTTTTGCTTCTGCTAAACCGGCAGACGCATTTTGAAAATATCTTCAAGGCTCTTGTCCAGCTGCAGTTTCCCTTAGAATACTCCTTGCACTAACCAGGATGAAGTCCCAGCCGAGCACTGTTCCAACACTCTTCTTTTTGGCTTTGTACCTTCACACCCTCTGGTTGCCTTCATGCAACACCCAGAGGCACACAGCATAACTTCAGGTTCCTGCTATAAAAACACCATGCTCAAAGGCTGCTACATAACCCCCACACTATTTCAAATCCTTTAAACTGAAAAGAAACACAAACAAAATAACAATTTTGCCCTCCAGTCACATGGGGCCATTGGAGGCAGAAGGTCAGGTGCCTTAGAGTTTGGTTGTAGCTTGTGACATTTGGCCTGTCAGCCAAGAAATGGTTCCTGGCCTAATGTTATTTAGTAGCACACATGTGGCCAGTGGGGCCAGAATTTTATTCCAATGAATGGTAATCAGGGATAGAAACAGAAAGAGAGACCCTCAAAAAAAACTTACCAATTACCTGCTTTAGTTGCTATAATAGGGTATGATAGAAACAGGGAAGACAGGAGGTGTACAGCAATGTCTTAGCTAACATTTATTGCCTAGCTCAAAGAGAATAAAACATTATTTAAATAAGCATGCAGCATGTTTTCCTGGTAATGCAAAGCACATACACCAGGGAGGTAGAAAGCAGAGCTGTTCAGTAAATACCAGGATTTGTTCTGTTTGGTGAAGCAGATCCAAAGGAGTCAAAGTTCTTCTAGTCAGGGATAAAAATCTGTTTTAAAATCCTTTACCAAAATACTACTCCAAACAAAACCAGAGAAAAGAAACAAGTATTTTGAAAAATGTGGCTGGGGGGAAATTTTGGTACTTTACAGTCTGAAAATGTTTTTTAAAGAGCAAACCCTTTTCATAAGGGTTCAGCTGCATCGATACTTTGTCTGCAGTAAATCTAGCATGAATCTTCAGGGCATAAGAACAATTGAGATAAAAATGACATAATGAATAATTGTCACCTATACAGTAACCAGTAGAAACCCAACAAAGCTAAAACTTAAAATTAAGATTTTTTTTTAACCTTTGTGATGCAATGTTGTGCTGTGAGAAGCTGTGGACCAGCTCCTGCACATTGTGAGTCTGGGATGCACACAGAAATGTCTGTGTAGGAGAAAACTGCTTTTCATTGTGCACTGCAAAGATGGTAAAGTCCTTAGTGACCTCTTCCAGTCACTTGGGGTCAGAATAAAGTTTGGAGGCAAGTCAACTCTTCTGAGCAGTTTAGATGTATCTTGAACACAGTAACTTCAATTGAACTAATAAGGTATTACTTTGAGGTGCAAAGCTATTTCACCTTAGAGCAACAGGAGTCAGTCTGTCTCCACTATGCCATAGGCTCTGCAAATCTAGAACCTGACCAAAAATAAAATATAAAAAGAGCTCAAAGCCCATTCAGGGCTCAATTTTGTAAAGATTTTGACACTGTCAACACTTATTCACTGAAAGGTAGTTGAGAAACCTCTGAAAGTAAAGACTGCAGGAACACAATAGGATGAAGGAGGCAGTCTTTCTTTTAAAATCTGTTTTGAAACTCTTAACGTGTACAACTGAAAAACTTTAATTTGAACCTTATCTTCAACAAAATCAATACTTGGAAAGCTTGACATATTGTACCGTGTTTAGACAAGGAAGAAATTTTTCACAGTGCCCATACAAGGTAAAAACTGACTTAATAAATTCTGTGGGTTTTAAAAGGACTGTAAGAACTAAGTTTTGAAGACAGACCATTAGACTACTTAAACTTCTGAAGCAAGTGCAGGCTCTGTCCTGAGTCTCCTAGTAAACGGTAATTCATACCAAAGAGCACCATATCCAGCTTGTTGATCATCGAAAATGGTTGCAATTTCCTGAAAAGTCAACGTTTTTCATGGGAAGTGTCTGAACCTAGTGAAGCTAATCTTCTTCAGTTAAAGCAAAACCACGAGGTCAAGTCATTGAAGCTGATATATACCACTGAGAAACATAACTGTACTTTTTCTGTGTTTTCATGACATCTTTTTACGTAGATATGGATAAAATTGTATGGAGTTTTGATCAATCTTTTATTGAAACTGACCCTTCAATTTACGTATTATGTAATAAATTTCAGGTCATAGAAAGCTGACTGTTTTAATTTCAAAGCAGGTTATGAAAGAAATATAGCTAGTCTTTAGACACTGAAAGTGACTCTCCATCATCCCTATTTTTATCATCTTTCAACAACTTAAAAATTACCTCCAGCAAGTTTTCATGCAATGCATAAATGTCATAGATCACGGGAAAACCAAAGCTGTAACTTTTTTTCCTGCTAGTACAGCTGACAAGATATTTTTGACAATGCTTGAAAATTCTGAACTACTAGGATACATTATTTTACTTAACAGTAGATCTTGGAGCAAATTACTATTAAATTTGCTCATACAATCAAGTGATCTCTTCTACCAACTACACCTGATAAAGTCTAGTTGTCTAATTCAGCAAACAACTTTACTGTGTTCTTGATGTTCCTGCAAAAGTCACTTTGTCATTTCCTGTGCTTGGGCATCTGTTATTGACTAAAGTACTTCAAGAGTTTTGCTCTTAGGAGCTGAGCTAGAATTATTTTTACATATTGACTTCCACTTGACAGTCCACCATAAACAATGGAAAAACGTACGCATAAATTACTTAAACCCTATGGCAACTGTTGCTACCTTTACTACTCCATGTAAAATCATTTTTCCACTCATGACAGAAAATGCAAAGCTTTTCTTCTCTTGAGGGCATGTACCTAACTTGTTGATGGAATGTGACCATCACAGTCACTGTCATGCTCTTAGCTCCTGCAGGGATGTCATCTGAGACACTAAGACATGAGTAGCTGGACTCCACTTGAGACCATAATAACTGTTCCATAGCCTCTGCTGCTAGCCAATAAATTCTAGATATCGAACAGAACACAATCAATGTGTAGCCAACTATAAATTTACAGGGTATTATCATCATTAAATACACAGATCATTAAGTTTATATGGCAATACTTGCTGCATTTCTTTTAGATACAGAAAAGCTTCACTGAAAATATACTTTGGACACAGCTTAGGCTGTTTTAAGTGGTAGTTAAAAGTCACTCTATATGCAGTTTTCAAATAAATGTAGGGTCCTTTGCTTTATAAGGCAATGCACAAGTGTATCACACTTACTTGTGCACAAAACTCAATTCTGGACAGAAAGTTGATGTAAAACTTAAGCAGATTTCTACAAAAGTATTTCCAACTTCATTGCTCAGAAGTCTCTCTTTGGAAGGTGAATGCACTCAAGAATGCCCGCAATATCTTGCTTTGCTCTGTTCTCCTGTCTGCATGTGTTGCGGTGCATTGTTGTTCATTATATTTGATTCAATTACATTCTTTATTGTTAAGTTGCACCCCCACCACGTTAATACTTTGGTCCCAGTTGTGCCCTCCTACCCCAGTTGCCAATCCACCCTGATACCTGCCCCTTGTTCCCGAATGTTCCCTGTTCCCCCTCCCATTATGTTGTCAATCCTCCCTTGTGTCAACCCCTGCCTGGGGCTGCTCCTTTTGGAATTCCCCTATTCCTCCAAGCCCCGTTGGCCCATGTGCCCCACTCTCCTCCCCTTGTGTTCCCCATTGGTTTATGTATTATGTAACCCCGCCTTATGCTCCTCCCCTAAGTCTTCCCTATTGGTTTATTATTTGTACACTCCCCTTGCTCCTCCCCCACACGTAACTTGCTGTACCCCCCTGTATCTTTTGTCTTTCTTCCCTGGAACCTTCAAGAGAATAAATCCCTTTTGGAAGCCACCTGGAAGACCTCTCACACGTCCTTGCTCCTGCCCTCGACGCTGGGCAGCCAGTGCTGTAGAGCATAATCCCTAAGCTGCCCTGCTTTCCAGGAGCAGCCCACTCTTGGCTCAGTGCTGGGAGCTGGCTGGGGAAAAAATCCGGCACCGCGTCATGGTGTAGGGGTCTTTTTGAGTAAGACAGATAAAATCTTCACCTTTCATTTCCTTGCTTTTAGATATCTTTCTGCCTCATAACTTCTCAGCCAGCTCTTTTAATAACCTAATTGAAAACCTATCTTACTCCTTCTACCACCATCATGCATGTCTAGCCTTGCCTCTTACATCTGCTCAGCAGTCAAGAGCTCATGGCACACCAGATCTTCCTCACCACCAGCATGCCCCACAATTTACAGGTCATTGATGAAATTTCCAGAGAGTGTGTAAGTCATCTCAGAACAAATGTCTCAGTCCAGCCAGGAGGAGCTGGTTTCCTACCATGCTTTAAGCCATACTGTGAGGACTCACTCAGCCTCCGCAAGAAAAATACTTGTACTATTGTCAGCTTGCTTGTACTGCTTGCCTATGTACTGGAAGCATTTCTAAACTGAAAGAGTGTAGATTTAGACTGGATAGAAGGAAGAAATTTTTTACAATGAATGTGCTGGAACAAGTTGCCCAGAGAAGTGGTGGATGCCCCATCCTTGGAAAGGTTCAAGGTCAAGCTGGATGGGGCTTTGAAAATCTGGTCCAGTGTAAGGTGTTGCTACCTGTGGCAGGGTGGCTGGAATTATGTGGTATTTAAAACTTCAACTCAAACTATTCCATTATTCTGTGAATTGCTGTTTAAATAAGAGATCTTTCCAACTCTTCCTCAAGTGCCATTTCCACACCTGTGTTAAAAGTACAAAAAACAGAAATGAGTTTTAACATCGGATTTTAATAAGTGTAGGCATAACCTTGCAGACACAGACACAACTTCTGTTTCACATGTGATGTGTAGTGCAGTAGGTTACTTGTCCTTCCTCAGTTCTGTGCCTAAGCGTCCCCAGCCTGAATTCTGATGCAACCGTAATTAGCAGTAGCATTTCTTTGCAGTGCTCTACAAAGGTCTTAATTGAGCTTTCCACTTATTCATGTGAACTAAATAAATGAAAAAAACCCTTTAAATAAAGGATGACTTAAAAATGAAAGATATGAGGGGCAGTCCTCTAAAATAATGCACTTGGTATAGAGTCTGCTCAAAGCCTTTAGGCACTAAATGAAGGAATTCTGGATTTGCTTAAAAAAAAAAAAATCATTAAAAGGGAGCGTGACAGGCTTTTCCCTCCATCCTCTCCTCACGCACACAGGTGTACTTCTACATTACAATACACATGTCTATCAAAACTTCTGGCAAGGAGATGAGACGTGTCTCTGAGGGGGATGACACTATGCCCATCTCCTCTCCCCTGCATATGGAAAAGCATTCTAAAAAGCACCTCAGCAGGTATAAGGGGAAGAACATAGAGGAAATATGGAAAAGGGAAGAGGATGGTTTTTCTCAGCTCTTTGTGCTGCTGACAGGCCTTTGTACATCCAAAGGGAGCAGAAACCATGCAGTGAGAAGGACAGCAATTACAGGGAATGGAGCTGGGGCTTCAGACCCCATTCCCTGAGATTTGCGTACATTTAATGTGAGTCCTTTACTGAGCTAAAAATAAAACACAGAAATGGGGACTTTGGGTCACTTTCCTCCCAGGAAAACATCCTAATCATTCAGCTACATTCAGTTTGCCTCACACTCATCCTCTCCCTGCGTCTGGATTTGAGAGTGTCCTCAAACATCAGAAGAGACACAGAAAAATTCTGTCCCTGTGTCTGGAGCCTGCGTTTCCCTGTGAGATTCAGAGAGGGTTGCTGGCACAGGGCAGGCTTCCAGGCAGACTTTGGTCCCCTCTTTCTCTCCATAGCAGAAGCGTCAAAGAACAGTACGGAAAATTGGAGGAGGGGACAGTACATTACCTATGTTTGCTTGCAGACATCCAGCACACCCAACAATATCCCATGAGAAACCTGTATAAAGTACTTTTTAGTGCCTAGGGAACTTTTTTTTTTGCAGTTTTCCAGTTTTGAGAAAACTGGTGGACATGACCTGACAAATACAATTTTCAAGTTATGCACACAGTAAAGAGATAAAGATCTTAAATCTAATTAAAATGAAGCTCTGTTGAAAAACATCAGAGTAGCCAGTGGAGACAGCTAGATTCCAAGGAATGCGGATTATTGCCTTGTGCCACTTACTCAACATCTAAAAACACACCTGTTTAAAACTAGAAGCACTTATTCCTTCCTGTGTGTACAGGCACGGTCATGACCAGTCCCCAGCTTGTATCAGGTTCCTGAAGAGGAGAAGACAAACCTCACGAGTGGTCATGAGTACATCCTGTCTAGCACAGTGCATCAGCTGGCACACAAGCTACCTCTCTGCAAAAGGCAGGGAACTGGAGAATGGACCCTAGTTGCAGCTAAAAAATAATGAGAGTCATGGAAAGAACAGAATTTTAGTCATTCTGATATAAAATCTAAAAGAACATGAGAGATAAAGCCAAGAAACAATGGGGAAGCCAGTCTGGATTTACTGGGTGTTTTTCCAAGTTAAGCAATCTTCTCTTTTATATTTTAAAAGAGAATACTTGAAAGCTGTATTGCTTTTCAGAAATTATTGAAGGTTTAATGACAATTAGAGAGTGACACACAGAAAAATGTTTTATGCTGCTTATCTTTAAAAGTAAACAGCTATTAATAAGCACACTGTACTGCCCTGATTAGAAAGAAGAAACAAAGTTTCCAGCTTTCAATTTATTCTGCAAAAAGGCCCTTGTTGACAGGCTTTCGTTTGCTGTGAGCACAGGAGGAAGACAAGAACAAAGTGAGGTTGTGTAAAAATTTGAAAGTATTGCCTGATGATTGATTGATTATGCTTGATTGATAATACCTGAAGGTGATTCTGCAAACTAAAAAAGCCTGTGCTGGTCCCACACTGACCGGTTACTAAGGCGTATGAGGTAGACAAATTGCTCGCCTGTGTTTACAGACTAAGAGTAGAAACCCACCTTTCCAATAAAAATGTCAGAGTGGAAAAACAAACATATGCCCCAGTAAAGTAAATTGCTAAGCTGTTTATTCCAGCAATTGAAATTTATGTTTCTGTGTAAGACTAAATATTAAATTGAGCACAAAATGTTAAAAATATATTTATGATTTTTAATATGGTTTAGGTAAAAGTTATTACCTATTTATTTTCTGTTGTTATTGGTAGAGGTGGTGTTTCTGCTGTTTTGGTTTTATAGTTATTGCTCCTCTGGAACTTCTTTTCTCCTTAGGTCAAAAGAATTTTGTATTTGAGTCACTGGCTCAGTTATTAAATCCCATAAAATTCATTCATTTGTTCTAGTCAAATATGATGTATTCTTATTTAATAAAATAAAAAGGGACACACTCTTTTCAGAAAAGAACTCAGAAAAGGCCTTTTTCCTTCTGGTTATCTTATGGCTAAAAGTCTCCTGAAAAACTTTTTTTTAAGTATAAAGATTTTTCACACCCCAAAAGATTTCTGGAGCAGTAGCTTATCACGTTGTGATGCTCCAGGGACTGCTGTGTGCACAGTGACCTGTGTGCAGAGGGTGGGTGGCTCAAAATGTGCATTGACCAGTGCTGAAAAGCCTGCGCTGAACTCTGGCAGCAGACAGGTCATCTCAGAACTCTGAGGCAAGCCCAGTGGATGCAGACTGACCTTTGCCTCACCATCACCCAAACGACCAGGCACTCAGTTCCTCCTGACAGACCCAGTTTTGAAGCTCCAGAGCTCTATTACCACTGGGAAGCAGAAAGAGGTATTTTGTTTGTTGACTTGATGTACATAGAATCCTTCACCTAGGTGAATTCTAGGGGTGCCTTGAAAATCATTAGAGGCTCAGCTCTCAAGGCTTCTAAACGCCTGAAGCACCTTGCAAAATGAGAGTCAACAAAGCAAGACCAAAAGTATCTTTCACAGCATGAATAGATTCTTGCTAGAAAAATCAATTCCATTGCACTATCTTTACAAAACTGGATAGTAAATATGATGATGAAGCACATCTAGCTAACAGGCAGGAAGATACGAAAAAATCAGATTTAATTAAAACATATTAGTCCCACAGTCCATTTAATTGTCAGACACAAATGTCCAAACATGGCTCTCAAACACCAACATGAAAGGTCTTCTTCTTATATTGAAATAAACAGTTAAAGATGTGTAAAGTTCAGGAAGTTGTTTCAGCCAGCAGGGAGATGCCTTCAGTTTGAAGAAATAATACCCCTGGAGTTGCTCTCTATGTTGTAGTTTTCCCTCTGGGAAACTTAAAATTTGGATGGACATTCTCTTTGAAAAAATCCTGACTTAGAGTAAACACACTGCCTCACTTTATAGCATCACCAGTGCAAGTATAGGTTGTCATTTAAAGGCAATATAAGGATAGCTGGGGTTGCCTGAACTGAAAACTTACTCATCCTAATAACAAAATTGTGACAGTAAACTCTAGTTGTTTTACAGTTATAATTAGATGCTTATATTTTTGTCTCACAGTCAATCTTTAAAAGCCCATATGGGCATTATATGAGATTTCAGTTACCAAAGACAGATTTCTTGGTCCACTGGATTGTCACTTGAGAATTAAGCCTGCTGAAAATTGAGTACTCTGGCATGCCTATTGCACGATATCCAGTCCTGGGCATTGTGTTGATTCTTTGAAACGGCAAATTCCATCATTGTGTTTCCAAGTATGTGGTAGTTTTCCCTTTTCCTATCTTTCTTCTTCCCTCTCATGTCATAAAATGAAGAAAGGTGAACTTAGATAATAATAAAACTTTTTATGTATCTCTTCGAATAAAAACAAACCATCTGTTTGTAGGATTCTTTACTATTACTTTTCTGGCTTTCACAGTGGTTTTATTTACTTGCTTTCATTACTTTACAGTTTGTTTTACCATACAAAAAGAATACAGCTTATTCTCTTTCTTCTTATACATTCCTTTCCTTTGCTCTCTGGAAAGCATTTTTCATACATGCTACACTTCTCTTCCAGATGCATCTTTCTCCACTGTGAACAGACAACTTTTAAGGTTCAAAATCCCTTTTAAACCTAAGAAAAAGCAGCCTCCTTGGCCCTAAAAGTAACCAGGTTCCTAAGGGTTCATAGAACCGGAAGGATAAAGAAATGAAGGCAGAGACCTGGAATGCCTGTGGCATTTATAATGAAATATGGGGCTTTTCACCTCTGCATTACTGATTCAAAATGAAAGTTGCTACCCTGTGATCGTTTTTCAGTGACCCATATGAAATGTGTGGATGACCTCCATCTAGTTCCCAGTAGATATTTGTCTGTCTTGCAAAAACAAACACAAAGGTTAGTGCTACAGTTAGTTATTTCAAAAGAGGTTGATAACTGCTCTTGCCACTGCTATTGTAAATTTTTGGTCTGTGTAGTTTCGCTTTCTGGCTTTGCTAGTCTGGAACTTTGTTGGAGCAGGAGATTGATTTTAAAAACAACAAAAGGTTGTGAAACCACATGCTAACTTGAATTGCATAAGGAAATCTTCTTTGGAAACAGAGCTTCTGTGATATGATTTTGTTTGCCTTGGTCTGATGTTCTTATCCCTCACAACACCTGTTTCAGTAACTTTGAAAGACTTTAGAAGCCTCTCATTACACAGGCAACAGCTCAACAGGGATTAGCACTTCAGTTCTTTTGATACAATCACTAAATTGCAGTATGCAGACCATGATAGAACTACCAATATTTGTGAAAATTGGAGGAACAAACCCCCTGAGACCTCATGAATTTTCCACATTTGGCTGAGTAAAGAACCTAAAATCACTTCCAAGATTCTCTGGTATAGAGCCTGAAGGAAATTTCTGCCAGAATGGTCTTCAGGGAATGGCGATTCATGAGCACCTACATACACCCATTACATCCAAAGGGTGTGGAAAAATGTGTTCAAAATACCACTGAAGCCTTCAGAAAACCTCCCATTAGATCCAGGACTTCAAGGCAGACTGAGAGTTACAGCACCAGGATCCCTGTCAGTCCCTTTTGCATGGTCTACATGGCCCTGGGTGGGTGACACTCACAATGACACAGGAAAGAGCCAGTCTGCTGGGCCAGCCACTTACACGCAGCATAGTAATTAATTATTTTTGTCCCTGTGTTGAAAGGATACTTTTTTGTTTTCATCTTAGAAATTAGCACAGTAAATTAGAGAAAAAAAAAAAGTGTTTTGCAATCAAAGGATGGATTGCTTCTCTTTTTTTTCTGACTGAAAGAAAAAGATCAGTGATGAGTCTACAGCTCTGATCAATTACTATATTCATTTTCCCAAGAAAACCAGGGTCATCCTACTACAGGAATATTCATATCAGCTCACTGCTGCTAACACACTTGGACACACCACATTAATCCAAGATTGTACCAGTGTTCCTTTCCTTGACATTCATCTCAACTACAATCACAGGCAATTTGCATCTCTTTTGGAATACAAATTCTTAAACCCACACTTAGACCTCTCTCCCATTTAGCCTCAAGACCCTTACCCAGAAGCTGAACAGTAGGTTATAATGACAACAAAAGGAAGAAATCCAGCAGTCCTAAGAGCAAAACATTAACAGGATTTTATAGAAGATTTCTGAGAGCAAGAAGTAGGCAAGAAACTGAAGAACTGCAAGTGATAAAGTTTGGAAACAAAGTATTCAAAAAACAAATTTCATGAATAATTAAATCTTACATACTGGTGGCATCTGGTAAGAGTGACTTTTATGATATTTTTCTCAGGTATCATTGAGATTATAGTTCTTTTACCCTTTTGTTTATTGAGAAATAATTCTTCAGTCTATTTCACATCTGAATTTATTAAAAACTTGTGAGACCCACTAAATCCACTTTAAAGCTAATTTAGTACTTCAGGGTTTCAAGCCTAGAAAACTCCTATAACGTCCTCCAGTAAGACTGGTTTATCTTACTGGTTCACTCAGCTTTGCTTTGGTGTACCCAGCTCTATGAGCTTTCTACAGGCTTGGGCTTTTTCCTTGCTCTAGGGTAGGGAACTCGTTTTGGTGAAGAAGCTTTATCTGCACAGTACATGAATACTGTACAGAACATGTAACACCCACGTTTTTCTCAATGTTTCTTCCAGGCAAGGGAGAAGGTTTTAAAAGTCACTTTTACAAGCAAAATATTTTTCTTTTTAATGTATGCTTTTCTTCTCCCTGCATTGGATGACAGTACCGTATTCCAGGTCTAATGTTTTATATCAATTTCTGACAAGGCTATAATTAATTATGTGTTTGTTGATGCCCCTATTTTTTTTTCAGGTTGTTCCCAGATTATTCTGAAAGTCATGCTCTTTGCCCCATTCCAGTATAACCGGTTTGCTGGGGATGTGAGGACTGCACAGGGGCTCTAAAGGCAAATAAGTTAGTGTGAAAAAAAATCCAATGCTTTTGAACAAATGACAACTAGATGGCAAGCTGTAGAGAGGCAAGTTCCCCTGCAGCCCAGGCTGAAGCCTTTCTTGCTTTTATGCCCTTTGTCAATAACCGTACAAAGTCAGAGGATATAGATAGCAAAATAAGCACAAGAAAGAGAGAATGACCTCAATCAATTCCACTCCAGTTTTCACTCCATCAAGTATTTCCAAATATTCAGCATGACCCAAACTGAAATTTTTGCTCGTGGGTCCTTACACCATTAATTTTGTCTGTGGGCACACCTGCTGGATGAATTAATATTTAATTAAAATAATTTCAGCAAGAGTCAAAGTGAGTTTCCTCCTTCTCCTTGAAAAAAAAGATGTCAAGGGGTGCAACCAAAATTAGTGTTGATGCAGGCTGAGCATTACAGTTAGAGAGTGAATGTCTTCTGCTATCACCACCTTCTCCTACAAGCATGTTTTGAAAGACAAGGATTGCAAGAAGAATTTAAAACAATGTACATTTTAGGTCAAGTCTTCTTCAAAAATTATCAATGAAGCTCAATAGGAAGGCAGCCACAGGGTCAGTGAAATTAAAAAATTGATTTGGCATGCTTGTTCTGCTGAGCAGAGAACTCAAATACTTCCAGGGATGTAATGGCAGGATGGTGTAAAACATGGTTAAACATTTTCTATTTCCTCATTTCTCATACTACAAATTATGAATATTTTGTCAAGACTGCAGACATGTCAATGTCTACAGAAAAAGGTTATATTTCTCCTTTCTAAGCTGGCTGAAGAAATATAATTCTGTGAAGGAAAACTGAAGGAAATATCTACTATGGCTGTGGAGCAATATAATAAATGCAATCCTGGCTAGCTGTTCAATTTATGTATTATCATGATTAACAGGCATTATATTTGCAGCCATTTGTTCTTTTCCCAGGAAAGGTAGCCCAGCCCTGGAAAAGAGAGATAATACATTTCCTTGAACTACAAATTTATTTCAGATAATCCTGGTAATTGATTAAGTGCTGGTAAGTGTCCCAAAATGTTATCTTCAAAGTGGGATTGAGGAGCATGTGAGCACCAAAGGAGGACGACTACAAATCAACCTTAGGTTAGAAAGAAGCTGGACTTTGATCCAGATAAGGGGAAAAAAACCAGTCCACAATATTTTCAACTCTCCTTTTTTCTGTTTGAATATTTTCTCAAATAATTGACTGTTACCACAGTTATGCAATTATTTCCCAGCTACTCCTTTTGTAGCTATCAAATCTACTTTTCCAAAAATGATGAGCAACCCTTTTGGCTCCCATGAATTTGAAAAATATAATTTCTGAAATTTCAGACTTCTTCTCCTCACTAATTTCATATTCTCTATGCATATTGTATGAATCTGCATTTTTATTATTTGTTTTGTAACACTCTCATTAACATCACTGTGTTTATTCTATGCTCTTTCTCATTTAATTCTTGTTGCTAGCTATTTGCTTCCAGCACAAATCCTCTGATTTAATTTCTATGCCCTCATTAGACATCCTTATTGAAAATGAACACATGCAGCTGATTAGGACTTCTTCCACCATTTTGAATTTTCAATTTCTTTCTCCTTGTCACTTTCCTTTCTCATTTTAGACTGCATGTATTTTTGCTATCAGTTTTATTTTTTTCTGCAAGCATCTACAGAGCAGATATATCACCTTCTTAGTTTTCTTCTTTCCTCTGTTTTAAATACTCCATAGCTTATATTTTCATCTCAAATGTCTTCTAAGCCCACAACAGCAGAAGATGCAGCTTCTTCTATTAAGCTTTCTTTGAACTGTGTGGTTTTTAAACAATGTCCTGGTAATTTTAATTTCCTTCTTTATCTCCAAAGCTTTACCACAGGGTTCATGTCTGAGAATTCCTACTTTAAAAAATAATGAGCATTTCTAAAATACTCTTCTATTCTATTTCAAAAATATTCCTCCTTTCCTTAATCTTTCATATAGTACCAACCAGGCTTTGTAATTCATGAAAAACAAAGGGACTGTATCTGATATAACTCAGTATTTAACTCAGTATAAACCTCTGGAACCAAAAAATAATAATCAGAACTTCACTGGACATCATCTTGAGCAACCTGTTCCTGTTGGATCTGATTTGGGTGGGGAGTTGGAACAAATATCCCCTTAAAGACCCTTCCCACCTAAATTGTTCTGTGACTCCATGAATCTCTGAACACACCACATATATCATCCCAATACTTCATCTTCCATAACACTTCAGAAGATTTTCTTTAAAGTAAATCTGATTTGATGTCAATTAATTTTTTTGTGTAATTAATTGGCAGTTCAGAAAACTCTTCAACTTCCACAGTGAAATATTCCCTTATATAGTTAAATTTCTAATTTTTTCTTTATAAATTTTGTATCATTTTTATGGTCTGTTATGCTGTTTATCTGCTCCTTCCCTAAAAAGACATGTCCCAGGTAAAGCCCAGTAATACACACTTATTAAAGCAGGGAAATTTTGATCCATGATGTTTATCCTCTTTACTGTGATTAAAGCTAGACCATAATGCTTTACTTACGAGAATGTCACATTGAAGAGTGTCCAGAAACAATACTAAAATACATATTTCTTATTTTTATTGTTTTTTCTTCTTCTAGATATTATGCTGGTTACCTTGTCAAGGAAGGAAATTAAATTGTTTTGACAGAATATTTTTTTGAAAAAAATATAATGGCATTTTTTACCATTTTATTATCTCCTGATTTTTTTAAAATGCAAATTGATTAGTTATTTGTTTCTAAATTTTCCCAGGGGGCTCATTTTTTGAGTGTTAACCCTTTTCTGTTTTTAAAGATAGCATGTTTTCTTCACTCATCTGTCAGGGAATTCACAAGTTCAAAGGAACCTTGAGTTCCCAGATGCTTCAGAAATCCCAGGTATTTTTCCTAATGACAGTGCACTCTATAGAGCTACCTTGCAATCCTCTGAAAAGTGGCCATAAGCACATTGAGGATATAATGCAGTCAGAACAGCACCCTGCACTCCAAACTATGATTTCTTAATGACTTGAGTGCTGCTGTACTTGCCACAGGATTCATGCATAATTGATTTCAATTCATTTTACCAATTAACCACCTTCCTAATGTTTGCATAGAGTTACTGGAAACAGTGTTACTTTCTTCCATCATGAATTCTTTCTTAGATGCTTGTTTTAGCCTCACTGCTTACGACATCATTTCGCATTAGATAAATACACTGTTTATTCTAGGTTATGAGTCATTATAACATTACACCCATGCTGCATTATTAATGTGCACAAAACTGCAATGTATTGAACAGAAATGAAAGTGCAGCCATCACCTATGTTTGAGGAAGAGGGTGGCCTTGACTGCTAATACTTTCAAGGTGGTGAAAATATTTTACATCATCGGAGTTCTGAATATAAGCTTTATTTCCATTGGGCATACATGTGTTTGAAACCAGTGGGTTATTCAAAACTCAGCTCTTTCTTTGACCATCCAGTAATTTGGGACTAGTCTTGATTTCTTTTTAATTTCTCTATTTTCATAAGGACTTGAGGCTTAACCTAGAAAATTATATGTTTAGCTTCAAGAATATCATTGATCCCATCAGCATTTCTTATTTTAAGACAAAATTAAGTCCTTTTTTAGGCTGGGACAAGCCTAAAATGATGTGGATTAACCACTGTAGCCAGAATTTGCATTCTTTGACATTCAGAACTTTGAATTTTGTTCTAGTGCTGTGGGCTTGGTTATCTAAATCATGAGGCTTTACTTCCATTCGTTGAATGAATAACAACCCCTATGTCAAAACTGTGGGCTTGCTTAGCAATTAAGGGGGTCATTTGCAATTTCTTTCAGTCTCATCTGAGGAGTCTTATGAAAACCAGCTTCCAAAAACTGGTAAAACTCCCACTGGCTTCACTGTAGTTAGGGTTTTATCTCCAATTCCCCAAAGAGACTCAGTTCCTCAAAAAGGTCTTAAAAATAACTTAAATTATTTTAAAAATAGGAAAACCAGAAAAATTAATTGGAAATTGAAGAAAATGTATCAAATGAAGTTTTCCTTTTTGAATGAAATGATATGAACTCCTTATTGAGGACTGATAAGGAGTAAAGATTGCTATTCTACTTTCCATTTCTTGGGAGTGATGCCTCTGTTTAAAACAAAATTAAAGTGTGGTTTTGTAGTAGAAAATAATTCCAGTGGAAACTAAAACTATTTTCAGCATGAGACAGTAATTTCTGTTCTTAATTGGTGACTTTGTGACTGAGCAAAACTGGGACCTTTAATATGTTCATTCTGTGAGGAGGAAAAAATAACAACCAGAAGCCTCTGACCTGAATGCTAATTGACAAGAATACTGTTTGTCTATTGATATTTTATTTAATAAACTGGCATGCTAGACACATGTATTTTAAAGTTCACTTTTAATTAAAAGATAAGACTAAGCAGCAGCTTGGCAAGAGGATAAGGGAAAGTGTTGAATTCTTTGTTTCTGTTGTTTGTTTCTGCTTTTTTTTTAAACTAATCTCAAATGTCAAATCAAGAAACTACTTTCATAATTTTGGTGCATTTAATGAGTTACTGAAGTTTGCACTCAGGCAATTATCCTTCATCTGATACTTTTATGAAGTGAAATACTGCAGGTCCCAGTCTGCTTGGATTTTTTAAAAGCTGTTTTCTCTATATATATTACAGTAGAAAAACCTTATCTTCCAGACTTAAACTATCTTCATCAGTCAGAAAGAAGAGGTTAAAAGCTAAAGTGTGGGAAGCTGAGCAAGTGATTAGCTGCTTAGAGGGCAACACTTGGAAACATTATCTTTCTGCAGTAAGGATTAGAATGCAGGAAAATGCCTTTAAATATATTTGTTCAAAGGGCAAAAACATTTATGGTATGCCATGAGATTGTAAAAGTGGACATAACTCTTCCAGTGGCAATAAAGCTCTGTATTTTCATCTGAAGAACAGCTGTCTCTGATTAATTCTTGTGCATCCCCTTTATCAAACAAGTGTCAAGGGTAAAGAGAACAGATTCTCTTTATTTTTCAAATGCAGTAGCATGTGAAAATTCAATGAAAGATGAAAATCCCATTGTTATTGGCACGAAAAAAGTGACTGAGAAGATATTCTTGTGGAAAGGAGCTGAAACAACTGGATGTGAACTTACACTAAACAGATAAGTGAGGAAACAGAGACATGAGGCTTCACTGGTGAGCAAAGGAATGAACACACACATCAAAGCTGGTGTCTTGCTATGTTGATAACTACATGGAAAAAATCAGAGGAGTCATTCAAGTGTCAGGGAGAACTTATGAAGCCTGTAACCTGGTTTTCACGTAGCATAAGCTGATATCAGTTCCTTTCCAGCTTTACTAATCTCTAACAAATGTCATGGCTACAGCTGTCATTACAGATGCTCAGAAAGCAAGACATTTCACTAAAAATGAGAAGAGCAAAAGAGGACAGAGAAGTCAAGAAGTCATCCTGGTGCAGGGTGTGTGTCTTGATTCAGTATGAAATGCAAAATGTGTTTTCTTTTGAAAAAAGTATCAGCTTTTCCAGAAAAGTTTGAGACCTCCCCGGTAGGTGAAAGACATGTGGGCAACATCCTTTTTTCACATCAATAACAGCACTGACTTGAACTTAGACTATCTGCATTTGTCTATAGTGACTGGATACACAAAGTCATGTTAAGCTTTTCTATTCACATACATGATCAGAAATGTCTCTTACACCTGAAAGCACCTAATAACAAAAAAATTCTCAAAAATGATGTTGTTGTATGAAAATTCAAAAAAAAGAGGGGAGAGGGAGGGGAGGGGAGGGGAGGGGAGAGGAGGGGAGGGGAGGGGAGGGGAGGGGAGGGGAGGGGAGGGGAGGGGAGGGGAGGGGAGGGGAGGGGAGAGGGAGAGAAGGAAAAAATATTTTCAGTATTTCCAACTAAATCAAAGTGAGACTTGCTGCATGGACCTTTTGATCTTTGAGGTCCAAGAACCACTGATACCCACAAGACTCAGCAAGGTGAGCATATGTACATGTTTTGGGGACTGTTTCCTACAGCATTGCATCAGAATAGAAGAATCACATAGACTTTAAAGTTTGATTCTTCTCTTTCCTTGTCTGATTACAGAGCCTTGTCTGTAAGCTTCTGATGTAACTATGTATGAGTGTGGTCATGTGTACAAACTTCCCCTGTGGAGACAGGACTTAGCTCCCTTTCCCTAATTCATTACACTTGAGAAACAACTTCTGCTATCTGCACAAACCAGGGACTTGGGGAAAAGCAATTTTTCCTTATATGTCCTACTACTCAATTGTGATAGGCAAAGCAGAAAGATTAATGATTGCAGTAGAAGGAGTAGATGTCTTAAAACTCTAAGTTTAAATTGAATTTGCCTTTCTCCAACAGCAGTTGGTTATAAACAGATACTTCGGAAAGAGGAAAAGTGGAGGAAATTTGCACTAAATTGCTTTCCTGCGTTCCAACTATTTTCACCTCAGGGACTTACTGGTCTAGAATTTAACAAAAAACTTCAGTGAAACCTCTCCCATATCTGACCTTCACTGGGAAATATGTGCCCTTTTTACTAAGAAGTCACAATAAACAGGAATTGGACATTAAAGCTACACCCTGTTCCTGAAATTGACCAAAATATTAAATATTAATATTTTCATCTTTGCAGTGCTCAAGGTGCAATTTAAAAATCAGAAATGTGTTTGCTAAAGCTGCTTGCAGACTCTACCAATATGTAAATGTTCACACAGGCCATTCTACTGAGGCTAAAAGTAATTATGTTATAAAAACAACTTAAGTCTTCCAATTCTTCCCTTGAAGTTTCCAGGACTAGAAGAATCCTTGTTGATTTACTATCAACCTTAATGCACAAAACATCACAAACTATATTCAGATTGGAAGTATCTAGGCCTTAGGCACAGTAAAGCCATCTGATTTCTTCCTAAGTTAGCCAAGCAGCACTAATATACCCCCTTGAGTACCTGTCCTAAAATGACAAGAGTGATGACCTACCTCTTTATGGACTCTTGTCCCTTCTCTTTGGTGTTCCATAATAGCTGAAGATGTCCCAGCTGCTCTACAAGAGGGACAGCTGTCAGACTAAATTATCCTTCTTCTCAACTGATGCCAGTCTGGCAGAAAGACCACATTCATGGAGAAACCATTAACAAGAAGAAGCTGGTAGTTAAGGCACTTAGCAAAAAGAGCAAGAGTGCAATAATCAGAACACATTTCCTGTAATATTTATCAAGTAAGTAACTTAGTAGCCCTAGGCCATATTATGCCACACATTGTTCAACAGATATCCCCACTGACTTCAAAATGTAGTTGTTTTGAAAAACTGACAGCAAGACAGATCCCCTGATACACTTGTGCCAGGTTTTAACATGGAAACTTTTTAAAAAAAGTTGAAGGAAACATCCAATCACACTGCAGCTTCTCAAGAAGCTCACTCTGAAGGGAAAGGTAATACATATAGAACCAACAGAAAGCTATACTAGGAAAAAAAAATCTTTATACTTGAAGTCTATTTACAATTATTTTGCCACATGCTTGCATATTACAAAACTATTATTTTCATGAAACCTTTGGCAATACAAAAGGAAACTGCAACTACATTAACTTAATGACATTTACTCACAAGCTGATAGAGCATTCAGATGTTTCACAAGTGTCACTGTCTAAAGAAAGCAAAGATTAAGGGAAGTAATCACTACTTTTGCTTTTATGAAGGCATAATTTTTTCATGGTAGCTATAAATATCCCCTTATCACAGTGAGCAAAGAGATACAACTGGTTAATCACCTACTGCTAAACTTTCAGCACATCTCCCTTGATTTCAAGCATTTACAGAGAGTGTCACAAAATCATAGGGAAAAAAAACCAAACCACCAGCTTTGCTTATCCACATTTCCTATGTTTTCTGAGACATAGACATTTTCTGAGAAATCATACTCAGGTTGAGAAATCACACTCAGGTTTTTCTTGTCTTAGAAGTAGGGGATTTTGGATAAAGAAATTCCTGTCTTTTCTGTTATGCCTTGCACAGCACCTCTAACACACGTACTACAATTCTCCTTATTCCTTCAATTTCCAAGGTCACAGAAAGGAATCAGAACCCATGACACATTGCCTTCCTCATCACCACCTCCTCTCCCTGTGCACTGCTGCAGCTCCTGTAAACTCCTTCACCAGCTGGACTTTGCCTGCCCTGCTCTGCCCTCTCTCCTTGGGGACAAGCACTGCTCTTCTTCAGCACAAACCTGTATCCAACCAGCATTTCTACCAGCACACACCCAACCAGCCTATGAACATGACCCTAAGCTTCTTTGTGGATGCAGACAAATTATAAATTATGAAAACATACATTAACAAAAGAATTTTTTAAAACAAAACAGCAAAACCCCTACGTAAATACTTCATTCCTTATTCCTCTCATCCTGCAAGCAAGATGACATTTATTTAAATCTTACATATTCATGACTTTTGTATCTAGCTAGAATATTCTAGAGCTGTTAGACTTCATCTTTCTGAGCAGCTGGAGTCCTGTCACCGCCTTTAATGGTGCAGAAGAGACGCATCCAGTGAAAAGGATCTGTGAGAAGCCCCAGTAAAGATCAGGCAGACAAGAGAAAGGCTGCCATGATCCTGTGTTGATGGTGTCAGCAGGACCACTGAAGTGAGAAGCACAAAATTTTTCTTTGATGACAAGCACCATTAAAATTTTCCCTCACAGGCCTCCCCAGGCTCTGACACATAAGGGGCTGTGACAGCTCCATCAATCAGCTCCTGCAGATCCTGAGGAAACCAGCCATCCCCACACAATATCCACCATGATACCAGCCTCAGGTCTTGTATCAGACAGCTAATACTCCACTTCTTGATGCATAAGGCCCAATATATGAAGTTTTTCTCGGTTTTCTACTCCCAGATGCCAAAATTACCAAGCAAAATCTCTGACACGAATTTTACCCTCTCTGCTGTTTTTGGGACAAATTGTTAATCTTCTGTCAAGCCTAATTCCTGCTCCTAAGTTTATCTCAGCAGCCAGTCCCTTGATTGGCCCTGCTGCACTCATTTGTGTGCTCTTTTAGCCATGCCCTGTCTGTGGACTGGCAGAGAAATTCTGGAGTAGCATTCCCTCAATTTGGACATCCAGCAGCACCCATCGTGACTAGATGCTCCAGGACAAAAGATGTGGAGAGGCTCACCTGGCACAGATGTGACAACTTGTGCTGGGTCTGACAGACCGGCAAGCAGGAAAGTCAAAGCTTCCCTGCTTCCAGGTAATTCTTTTAGACAAATGCAAGAGAACGTAATTTTGCCTTCAAAAATAAAATGCTGCTAACTTTTCCTAAGTAACTGTGTAGAATGGTCCTGCAATAGCACCAAAATATGGTATAAATTAATTTATCAAGGCAAGAGAATTCGTTGCAATGATTGACACAACAGCTCCTGTACAAGGCTCAGCAAATACTCATATGAGCATACATTACTGTGATATTAAGTCAAACTTATTAATATGCTCTCATTTGTCAGGGAAAGTACAACTATTTTGCTTTTGTCAACATTTCAAAGTTGTCATTTCTAGCTCTTTTGTCTGTGTATAAACAATGAATACACTCTCATACTGGGTGCCACAGGAACAAAACTCACTATATAGGCAAATCCAATAACATTTTTTAAATCTCTAAAGCACTGCTCATAGAAACAAGAAAATCTATAGAAAGGACATAATATTTTACATGCTACAATACTAATCTTGGAAAAATATTGCCACAAGACATCATTATGCCAGCAAGTCTAGGAGAGCTATATAAAGCATTCAACCTGAAGAATAAAATTACTATCTCCATGTTTATTTAGAAAAAATATATAAATGTTTGGCCTAGAGACAAGTGATAGAAAAGCTGAATAAACTATTGTCATGGCTCAAATGAAAGTAGTAGCTAGAAGCAGAAGGTTAGGGGTGATATTTTTGGGATTTAATTTGCTTTTTTCAAGGTTTAGTGAAATTTTTCATCCAAATTACTTAGCCATACAGCACATGTAGCTTACGTGATCTGAACTGAGCAGTTGATATCAACAAATATTCACAAATTCAAGTTTACCTGGGTGAAATATAGAGTTGTAAAATAATTGCATTTTTTAAAGGTTAAAACATTTTAATCTCATATTTTCAAAATGCCCCTTTGTTTGAAAGTGATAAAAACCCAGTCTTTTCTCTGAATTTTATCTGGCTTTGGAGCTTAACTGAAAATTTAATTCTATTTTTTCAGATTTTTAAGGCAATCAAAAATCAGTTACTTAAGTACAGTTAACTTTGATATTATTTCACTTTGAAGAATTGGTACTGATCAGGGCAAACACTAAGTACATTTAACGCAGCAATTCCCTCCAGGAATAAGGGCACTTGAGCAAGTTCTCTTTGCTAGTTGTCCCAGTCATAACTATTACAGACAAGACACATGAGTGAGTGCAATCACCTCCTCACACCTATGCCTCATTTCGTTGCAGCTTCAGAGAGAATGGGGCATACCACTGTTTGCTGCTGCATTTGTGCATGAATACAACCATGTATGTACATAGGTGCAAACAAAAAATTCTTGTTCTGCCTTGTTTTTCGAGAGGTCTTGACAATGACCTCTCATAGACTCAGTGCATGGCACGGAGCAGCATCACTCCAAATTAAGAGCAGAGCTGTTGGGTGCTCAGAAGTGTTGATGTAGCATCTGCATTTCTTTTATCTATGGCTCCCAGAGAGCCATGTAATTCACCCATCTTTCTCAACTCCACCATCTGAGCACACAAAGAGCTCATGTTTGGGGGGATATCTGTGTTTGTTCAATGAGCACGTGTTTGCCAAGTGATAGGCAATGGTATCTCAGGCCGTGTTACCTTTGCCTTCAGTCTATTTGTAGACTTAAGAATAATATGGACAGGAAACTCAGCATCCTTAGCAGATTGGCACTTAAAGTTGTTTGTGTATCAGCCTTCTTTCAATAGCAAAGGGAATTAGAGGATTTTGTATTTCTGAATTTCAGGCTTTCATGGTGCCCAAGTATTTTATTTCTATGCAAAATAAGTACCAGTTTTCCACTAACAAAAACCTGGTGGTTTTTGTCCTATTCTTTTCAGGATATACCTTACCATGTGAATTTTATGAAAGTGAGCATGGAAATATCTTGTCCTGCTTGGATTTTCAATAAAATTAGAGAAGGGACAGAGAATTTCCTTCTTACTGCCATTTCTAACTTGTATTCAAATTCACACCCATACACACACATCTCTCAAATAAATATATTTTGTATAGCCATCCACTGTTGACCGTTGTAATTCCTACACCCTCTGTAAAGAGACACAGAGGAAAAAGTGCTCCTGCAACAGCAAGAAATAAGTGGAAAATTGTTTGGTTTTGTTTCTCATTACTCATTCAGCTACAAAATTCCATGTGCTGGCAGCTTGCAGTAAAGATAACAAGTCTAGCATGGGGAGGAGGATCATGCTCCCCAGTGCTGAAAGGCATTTTCTGCCTGCTGGTCCAGTCCTGTCTGGCTTTACAAATGGAGCCTAATCCTAGGACATTGGGATATGTGCCTTAATTTGATTCAGTCACAAAAATCTACTAATCCGAAAATATTTTGCAAAGAACTCAGTTCCTCAAGGTGAACCAGGCAGCCTAGAATTTAACAATTAGCTTTTAAAATATCAGTCTCCTCACTCTTGGGAGGAAATTCAATTTATTAATATAATAAAATTAAGAAAAAAGATGTATTAATTTCTGCAACTAACACCCCCCATGAGTGGCTGCTTAATGAGGGCAGGGGGGTTCAGCTCAGCACTAAAATAGTGGGACAGGCTTACAGCATTATCCAGAGACCTGGCTCAGGCAGAGGGACATATTTCCCTCTTCTCCAGACCACAGTAAATCCTAGGTGCCCTCAGCCAAGTAATTCCATTTCTCTGCTGTCCCTTTCTCTGGACCATTGCCCATGATTTCTTTAGCCTGGCAAATCTCTAGGACAAGGGTTGTCTATTATGACATATTTGGATGGTAGCAATTCCAGTGGGCCTGAAAGGGATCTCTACACACTAACAAGTACAAATGAATAACAACAGAACAAGAATGCTGTCTTTTCTTAAAGCATCTTAAATCCCTTTTTCTATTCCTAGACACTTCACAGTGCTTAATGAGCATGTGAGAAAAAGCCACAAAAGGACATTGCTTTGAAAGCAAATGCTTGCTTGCAATTTTGTATGGGTAAGTGAACCATTTTTTCGTGTTCAAGTTCAGTAAGTAAAGACTTGGCTACTTCATATTTGAAAGAGAATCTTTCTGAACATGCACAAAACCTGTCAGCCTGAAAAATTGTAACAAACTGGACGAAGGAAAACAAAAAGCCCACAGACAATTGTTGAAGGAGACTAGTAGACATATGCAAAAGGCTTCAACAGATGTGTTGGGATCAAGGACTGGGGAATACAGATAATTTCAGACAGGTTTAAGAATCTGCATGGCAAAAAGACAGCCAAATAATATTCTCAAAAAGCACTGCAAGGTTTATAAAGCTGTGCTAACTGACATAACATTATTCCTTTCTTTTTAGTCTGTGATATCAATTCAGTTTCTCTGGCACTTCTGTTCTCTATCTCTAATAGACCTACTGAGATTAAAGCAGACCTGAGTGTTTTGCCCTTTGTGCTGATACGCTGCTGCAATGCCTATGAAAAGCTGATATCAACACCATCATACAGGAGGGAGAAAACCACAGCCAAAATGAACAGTGCCTGTATCACCTGCTGATTTAAATCTAAAATCCCAAGGAAGCAGAAACCCAGTGCACTAAAAAAAGGAGATTGATGGTTATGCGACATGGGACACGCTTCACTAGATCTGATGCTCATCTGGAGGCTCTCTCTCTCTCTGTGTAAATCAAACCTGATGACAGTTCTTGATTCCTTTTTATTAAGATATAAACAATGCAAAGAAAAAAACAAGTTTTCTAGCTCATATGGAGGTAAATAGAAACAAATGTTAACAGAGGAAAGTAAATGTTTCTGTTGCCTGGTTTCAAGTAACACTGATTCCTCCCCTAAAAATACAGATTTGCATCAATTCTGTACTCATAAGTGTGATGCTAAATTGCAAGAGGACAATGTAATGTAGTGTTTCTTATTAGCCAAGATTAAGCATAATACAGAATCCTCCAATTCTGCACTCTATTAATTATAGACAGTCCACAGTCTGCCTATATACATGGCATATGCAATTCCTCCTGAAGCCAGATAGAGGAAAGTGCCTATAGACCAATCCTTATCCTTTAAGCAGTAGTTTTTTGGTGTCATTCTGACTTTTACATCTCACTGCAAAAATTCAAAAGTCAGGAGCCCAGAAAATAGTTTGGACTTTTTTCATTATCTTATTCTATCTCTATCTCTACACATGCTCATGCTTATGTAGAGCTAGCTAGGGAGTTACAGAGCTAGCTGCTCTTTGCTCCTTTGAATATTTCCCCAGAGCTGACAGCCAAAAGCTTTATTTTGAACATCTGGAAAACTAAAAGCGAAAAACAGCAGCAGCAGCACCAAATTCTGTGTATCAGCGATGAATGCTTTCTTTCTCTTAGCAGCATTTTGTGCTATGCAGCACTAAATGTTTCAGCTGAGAGTACATGACAGTCATGTGAGTGTGTTGACATGCCCTCTGTGGAAGTTCCCAGAAGTACCATCTACCCCAAGTTATACTTGAAGCAGAAAGTATCTCTAAACTTTGTGCCTACCTACCTAATCAAACTAGAAATATCAGATCATTGAGAAGAAAGCTTTTGTCGATGTTCTATTTCTTCTAATTAGTTATCATTATTATAACTGCCAGCCACAATTCAGAAGAAAAATATTAAAAGTTAGAGCAATATCCTAGGGACCTTATAATCCAAATTAGAGAAGGCACATCAGCAGATGGTAGGCACACAAAGATGTGGAAAATGGGAAAAGACTGTGAAGCCTCGTGCATGACAGTATGAGTTCCTTACAATGTGTTTGGCATTCAAAGGAGTTTGTTTCAAATATGGCACCTAGCATGTCTTCCTGCACTTGTGGTTTCAGGCCAGGCACTGGAAAGGTTTATGGAATAATCATGCATTTTAAAGCAAACAAATCCATTCAAGGTGCTCAAAGATGAGCTTGGGACTGCCACACCACCCCTCCCTGGGAGGGTTCCTAAGGGTGACAACCATGTCTAGGGGCTTAGAGCAAAAGCCAGCACTACTTAGTATTCCAGTTTTGCTTTGAATGGCACAAAAGGGCAGCCCTTGAGCCTCCTCAGACTGACAGTCAAGTCAGTCACACATCCCGCATGAGCCAGGGTTTGACTCCCTCAGGCGCACACACACACACACACAGACACACACACACACACATCACACACACACATCAAGAATGGAGCCAGGCATGAACATTCCTGTTCACTTTCCAGGATGGGCTGGCAAGAGCCAGCTCAGACTTGCAAATTCTGCCAAAGAGGTAGTAGATAAATGCTTGGGCACAGCATTGCACAAATGGAGCTCCACAACTTCCAGGGCAGAGCTGGCTTGATTTTGGCTAGCTCACAGAGTGGACAGGGAAGCTTACAGCTGTTGTGCCCATCTGTTTAGACATGCCTTAAGAACCCAACAGAAGCTTTGGCCATCAACACCAGCTGAAAAGTGTGTCCTAAACTTAGGGCATTAAAACAATTTGGCAGAACAAATACAACTATTAGGCACCAACACAGATTCTGCACCAAAACTGAGGAAGCACCTCCAGTTTATGACATGTTAAATTACTGGCTAACTTCTCAAATTAGTTTTGAAGTACAAGGGGAAAAAATTCTGACGAGAAAAATAAACAAAAACAGTTTGCCAGAATTAAAGAAACCTTCAGTACCAAGCATTCGGTAGTAATGGGAAAGCAGTGTTACTATGACTACTGACAGCCAAGTACCTCATACCTCACCCTCAAAACAGGAGCAAACATCACCTATGTTTCTACATAGACTATTCAGGAATAAGAGGAAAACACTAGAACAACCACAGGTTCCTCTGCTTCCTTTGCTCTAAGGCATGAACTACAACAGGAGAACAAAGAACAATCTTTGTCAAAAATATTCTTCTACATAAAGTGCTCATTAAAATCAAGTGTCTACCCATGCCTTGATTTTTCAAATTTTTTTTTATTTTTTTTTTTTGCCTCTCTCCCACTGTATAATCTGAGCAAGTAACCAGAATATCTTTAATAGAAGTGATTTTCTGGCTTCCCCCTCTGTCCTGCTACTGAGCTGCTCTTGGGGAAAGTCTGTAAGGAGCAAGGAGAACTGAGTCTTGTGCTGTGTGGGAGCTTGTGTCATGGAATACTGAACATTTTGAGGAGAAGCCAGGCTACCTGCTGCCCAGTGGATGCTGAACAGCACAGCTCTAGGCACCCACACACACAGCCAGCCAAGACACAGGCCTTAGCAGAGACTTGGCAAATTTTGTGACAGCTGAGTGACAGCTGAAGTAAAACCAGATTGCTTAATAATAGCACAGACAACCGAATAGAGGACTGGACATGTAAATATTATTCGTGTGCATGCTATAGTAAGTCAGCAGAACTAATTTGAAGGGAAAAAATATGCTGAGGTGGCTTCATTCTCAAACCTAAACTGTAATATTTCAGGATTCTGCATTTCTTCCTTCTAGCTTCAGCATTCCTCTTTCACTAACCCTGCTTAGAAAATAAAGGCTGCTTCCTTATCTCGAGGGATAGTCAAGAAAATCCACAGTAAATGGAATTATCTATACCTACAAGTGTAACCCACACCCTCTATATTTTGTCATCACATAGATGTTGCAAGTACAGTAGGATTAAATTCATTAAATCAGTATTTCAATACTGAACAAGAAATCAATAGAGAAAAGAAAATAACAGAAGAAAACAGATCTTTCTGAATCTCTAAGAATGTTATATGGATCATGTAGCAGTTATGTTAACTAAAATTCCTCCCACATTCCTTTGACCTTGTCTTAACTTCCTCAAAGCTTTTAATGTTGAATGCCCAGCTTTGAACCTTCCTCACTCCTTGGGAAAGAAATAAGACTGAAGCAGTTTTGAGACAGTTTATATATTTATCACTACTTCCTCTTTATTTCCAAAGTGAATTTTACACAGTCTAAGCTTGCCCAGTGATCAGCAGGCATAAGAATTGTATGGCTCAAGCACCTCGAGGAAGGCCCAGCTCCACGACGAAGGTGACAGCCATGTGCCACACGAGGTGCTGGGTCAATGGCCACCTCATGGCTGGATTATTCCCACGCCACAGCATCACAGCAGGCAGACACTTCTAGAGCCTAGTCTGTCTCCCTCCAGTGATTGCAGAGAGACCCCCACCATGAGAGGGCTCCTAATCTAATCACTTTAACTCAGTGAATACTCAAAGCTTGGTAGGCAAGATGAGTATAGGCCCAGACCTGCTTTTAGAATTACATATTTCTGGGCAAAATACACTGGTCTCAGGCACTCTTCCATGTGGCTATTTACAAAACATGAATTACCTCTATATTTAATATTTGAGGAAGAACATGAGTTCCAAAAAGCTTAGAGCCAAAAAAGTGTTGTTTTTTTTATCCCAGAGAAATCATTTATTTCTGAGTCATAAGGAGGAAAATGAGAAGCATGGGGAATTGAAGCAAAGGTAGTCAGGCTCAATCTTCTGTCCTGGAGTTCAGCTAAAATCTGGATTCCCCAGTGGCAGGAAACTTGCACAGCCTTGCACAACTACCACTTAAATTAATCTCTACAGAATGTGTAGAAATGAAATAACTCAGGATAATTGTGCCTAAATGGAAACATGAAGTGAAAAAGCACAGGTCTCAGTCCTATTGAGGATCTGCAAGTAGAACTTTCAGAGAGTACAATGGTGATTCAGGCAAATTGATATATTGTTAGAAACATACATGGGAGATAATACAGCAACTGAGAAACCTAAAACAAAATAGGGATAGCAGTTTTGTTTATGCGACACTACTTGCACTTATTAAGTTCATTTTTCTATCCAAAAATAAGTCAATATCTTCAACTTTTTGTTTTGCTGGGTTTGTGTTTTGTCTATTAACAGGTAATTTTGACAATACCCTTGAGTTTACCATCAGAAATAGAATTATTTTTTCTATATGTGCCCTTAATGATTTGAATCTTTCCTGTAGAAAAATTCCCATTAAACTCAGAGAAGTTCTATGAATGAAAGCATTTCAGATACAGAACCAAAACTTAGTATAACATCTCAATGAAATAATTCTAAGTCTTAAAAAGCTGTACAAAAAGTCAGGCAGAGTTTGAAAAAAAAAATCACACTCTTTAGAATTAAAGAGCAAATATTTTGTGAAGCTAATGTCCACTATAATGTCCACTACCATTTCAAATCAGGCAGTGGATTTTGTGCAAATACCAGTTAAGTTGTTAAAAATTGTATACTAACAATATACCTGATGGTTAGTGTGCCTTTACAAGCATTCTTGTTTCACAATTTATTTTTAACTTAAAAATGCAGATTTAATAAAATTAAAGGGTTTTTTTGTGAAAAGGGGAAGATGGGAGAAGTAGAAGTAGTGACAACAGGAGGACAACAAAATCAGAATTTTTCAAATCATTTCCTTATCATTCACCAAAACAATTTTCTAGCATGTCAATGCATTTGCAATTATTTTGTTTAGAAATGCCATTAATTCAAGCAAATGCGTAATTAAAAAAATAAATAGCCTCAAAATAAAACTGAAGCATTTTGAAATAATTCTAAAAATCAAAGCTGTCATGATGCAATATTCATTTCTTGGTGATCCATGACAGTAGGTGTTTTAGCAAAGTGCAACATGCTTTATGAGGTCCCAGAGGAAATTCATGCTATGTTTCAAAGGTATGTGAAACAAGTGAGTTTTGACTCCCTTAAATTTGTAGTGCTGTGTATTCAAACTGCAATATTTCTCTCTCTAGTTAAAAACTGTAAGTTGCCTGCTTGGGAATTTTAAGAATTTGTGTCATCTAGAGACTTTTAAACCCCAGTTTCTGAAATGATAATTCTTTTGATAAAAATAAATTTTTTGAGCCCCTATTTTTCCATCCAAATCAAGCTACATGAAAGCCTGCTGAGCTGGGAAATTCTGGATCTCAAGGGTGAGATTTTTTATGCACTTGGGCTAACATGTACACTAAAAATACATTTAAATAAAATATATAAATTATGCTGCCACAAAATTTTACTCTCTTGAACAATTGATGAACACCTTGAACATGATATTTTCTGGAATTCACCGGTTAAAAACAATCTGAAGCATCAGTTTAGAATAGTAGACAATTCTTTAGTTAAAATTTCTGGCTAATTATCACCTGCATAAACACTTATTCTGTTCACTGCCATCAATCCTTAGCTATGATCTCTTCTTTTTTCCATTTAGGAACCAGTCAACTCCTACTCATAAGTGTTTCTTTCTGGCACAAAAAGATGAATAAAGTATTACATATATCATCAAACTCATAAGTAGTTAATATTTCATTAAATCTGTTTTCACTCCAGAATTTTTACATAACTTTTTAGACATATGATGCTCACAATAAATTTTGAATACTTCTATTTGCTGAATCTCGGTTCTTTGACAACACATTGTTTCAAGTAAGAAACACAGACTTTCCATATAAAATCTCCCACCTAACAAATTAAACCCTTCCTTAAGGGATCCAGGTTATTAAAGTTTTTTCACTGACATGAAAATCTGTGACTCTTTTTACATTGAAAGCTTATAAATCAGTTCGTGAAAAATTCAGTAATGGTTTAAAAAAACAAAACATTTTGTCTTATGCTGTACCAATAATGAAGACTACAAGAACAGTATCAAATTCCTCATCATATTTATATAAGCTGGTTCATTACACATGAAAATATTATTCTATCATTTGCCTTTATTACTTTTTTCACTTGATTTGACTGAATAAAAGCACTTCAAGTACATTTGTGATTCAAAAGAATACTAAAACAGAAATAAAATACTTTAAATTTGTGAACTTGCCTTTGTGAACACCCTTACTTTTTGTTGTAGTTGGCTTGCTGTATCATAAATGGTAAACTGGATGTGAATCCCAGTGTTTTGCTGCCAGGGTAGTGTCTGCTCAGTTAAAAAAAGACAACAATTAAATTTGGACAGTTTCCATTCAACTGGAAGAGCATTATGGTAGTAGATTTTCCTGAAACCATCAGAAATCAGCCTAGACATGTTTTCCTGTAAGGCTCAGGAATGAAGTATGCTGACTTTCTTTTCTAGACCATGTGCTACCAGTTTTACCCATTTCCACAGAAGAGAGCAGCCCAGCACATCTGAACCTCAGCTAGCCAGGTACTTATTTACTACTTGCTGCCAAGGAAATCCCCCCTTCTTCCATAGGTCTCCACCTGCAGCAAAGAAAGGAATATTTCTTTGAGATGGTGCTGAAGATGCCTCTTGGCAATAGCAGCAGTTAGATGTCTGTTATACACAATGAGCCTCTAAAACATCCTATAATTTGTAATGACTGGTAGCATCAGCTTTCAAGTGACTTGAGCATGAAGCATGGGTAAGTTCGGAATGAGATTTGTGGGAGGGAAGGGAATGCCAGGACTGCTTCTCGTGTTGTTGCTAGACTTAACCACCACACTACCTCAGTCACCTACATAAGCACCAACATATCCCACCCTGACACCACACTCCTTTACCCCACCACTACCAAAATCAACCCATTACTTTACAGTTCAGCAATCTGAGAAGAATTAATTCACCTTTTTTCCACCCCTGAATGTCTACTCACCCTTCTTGTTTAATTTTACAGTGTTATTTTTTTTTTCCTCACATCTGTGGTAAAACCCACAGAAGGAAAACACAATCTTAGACATAAAATACTGAAGACTTTCAATCATAAGATTTCATTCTTACATAAGTATAGGGGCTAATACAATTTTATGAAGATTAACCCCCTAATTGATGCCAGATCTGTGTTGTTCTTAGTATTACATATGTTCCAGTTATGTTGCTTAAAGCTCTCATACACAGCTTTAATATTTGCATTAGACTTCCTGAAAATGTTCTTTATTTATGACTTATCAGCTTTCAGGCTCCTTCCTCTTTTATTAGAATTTAGCACTGTGTTGATGCTTACAGGTTCTTCTGTAAATTTACCAATGGCTTTTAAAATTATAGCTGAAAAACTTCCTTATCAGCTGGAATATAAAACACTTCAGTATGCAATCATGTGTTGCAAAAAACCACATTATTGAAATATTTCAGGGGGTTACTGATGTTTAATGAGATACTCTCAAGAACAGTAGAAATACAGGGCTGGTGACATTGCTAGTAGACTTTGCTTTAAATTTTTGTTTAAAAGTGTACAGATTTATTTAAAGGGACTTCTGATTCATTATCCTTTTCTGTACCCCAGACAGTCAGTTCTGAGTGTTTAGGGAATGTGTACATAATAAAGAAAACAATGAGAGTATGCATAGAGGACTTTAAGCTTGAAGTTGCTGGGGGTTTTAACTTAAAAGAGCTCTGGGTCATACCCAGAGAGAGCACTGTTCTTGCTTTTTTCTTCCCTGTGTTCACTGGGACCAGAGCATGCATGCTTAAGAGGCATGGGGAAGAGTGTGAAAGGGGAGAAATGCACACACATTGAAAGAAAAGTTTAAGTGCTCTTAAGAGTAGACACTGGGATAAATTCAGAATTCAAAATATACAGATAACCAGTCGATAAACTTCTCCCATATGGTTCAGGAAAGAGACTCCCAGACTGAGATCTGGAAAAATCAAAAGTTTATCTGTCATCAGAATCAGCAGTAAATTTGTGGGCTAGACAACAAACAAAATAATACACATGTGAGCCACAACAACTGTCTGTGCAACAAAGGATGAGGATGACTGTCGCTATCTAAAGCTAGCCCTATATGCCTGCTCTGCAGAACCTGGTTCTCAGGAGTTTCCACTCTAAGAAAAGGTTGAGAAAGATTCAAGAAGCTTTCCTCTGAAAATATGTGATCGTACAAATTCTGGAAAGCAGACAGATAGACATTCAGCACCCATCTCAAGACATGATCACAACATTTGTCTCAGAACTTAGCAGTTCCTTTTATTTTTGATTGATATCTGCTTGCTTTGAATAGAAACTTCTATGTGAAGGCTTCAAATTACTTTTCATGCATTCATTTAATGACTATCACACACAAAAATAAATCCCAAACACTTTTCAAAATTATCTCCCTTACTGACTCTAAATTTAGTCTGTCCTGCAAAAAATAAATGCCTGTCATTATAGCTTGAGAATTTACTAATATATGTTTTGACACATATTGATGTGTTTCAAATCCAGATGTCTGTATCCCCTCTTTTGCTGCATTTTCCACTGTCAGAATGTGCTTTCTAATTTTGCTATTGTTCCTTAAACCAATAAGTGATTTTTGAAAACTTCCTGAACACATGGACAGGTTAATTGTTCATCTAAAATGTACATATGCCCCCACATAAATAGGGAGAAGAGGAAAAAAATAGAAGAATAGCAAGAATATTGCTTT
Source organism: Pseudopodoces humilis (assembly GCF_049639895.1). Classification (NCBI taxonomy): domain Eukaryota; kingdom Metazoa; phylum Chordata; class Aves; order Passeriformes; family Paridae; genus Pseudopodoces; species Pseudopodoces humilis. The sequence goes on along the minus strand of NC_142202.1, from coordinate 34,690,013 downwards.
TAGGAAATCTATCAGAAATATTTCTCCAGAACACTTAAGGGCACTAAAGGAAAGATTTCTATGCAAATATTGTATGCCAGTGCCTTGACCCACCCAGCTGAGTATGCTGCAATTAACCAAGCCAGTCAGTAAAAAATGAGTGTTCCAGTAATGATGTTCGTAGCAGCTTTTGGGCAATTCTAAGAGACTTAGTCCCTTGCAAATGTTAATAATAGCAGAGACAGCAATGGATTAATATTTTATTTGTATTTGAAATAAATTATAGCCTATGCTTTCTCAGACATATATTCCAAGACTAAGTTAAACATTAGAAAAATAATATTCAATTATTCACTGTTCAAATTCCAACAGATACATTGAGGACAGATAACCTGTGGAGACCTATTTGGCTTAAATTTACATAAAATGCTCAGTGAAATGGCTAAAAGCACAAGAGCTGCACTTAATGGAGTAGCTACATAAAAATTGCCATCCAGAATGTTATACCTTTTGTTTGAAAATTCAGTCATTTAACAGGAAACTTCTGCCCTTCCCGATAAGGTCGTGGTATTTCACTGTGTGCCCCATTAGGTCATTAAGGCTGCTGTTACCTACCACCTATTATCTATGTGGTTTTACATCAGGTTAAAACCATGCCCTTCCTGCAGAGTGCAAAATAGCAAGGAAAAGTGAAGGCCAAGAGACAGCAAACAATACAGCTTGTATTCCAGTTCCTTTAAAGCATCTAGTAGGTGAGGGCTCTGTGGATTCTATGGCCTCGGTGTAACTGGTGTGTAATGGCCACTGTTGGTAGCCATGAAGCTGGTTTGCCATTTTGGGCCACCTCACAGTTGGATCAGTTCAACACCTGGAATTCTCTTATTGATCTCTGCCATGTCATTCTCTTGGGGAAGCCTCCAAGTGCTGTGGCAGCATCTGCCTAGGAAGTGGCCCCCTGGCAGCGCCTCCCCACCCTGGGAGCCACAGAGCAAGTGTTGTTATATGTCACACAGTTGCTGTGGAAACAACTGGGAACAGTTTTCCTCCAATCTTCTGTGTCTTTTGAACCCCTCTTCATTTGTGTTTGATCTAAAAAAGACATGTTAGAATTAGGAAAGATGTAGGCACTATCATTTAATAAACATCATTCTGGCTGAAAGCAAATTGGAATGGACACTTGCAAATATTGTTTATGATCAACAATGTACACAAGGGACAGGAACAGTATTAAATCAAGTTGCAGCCACATGCAGCAGGTGTCAGATGTGCCTTCAGTAGTTGCTACTGTGAAAACAAGACAGAGCTCATCTGTTGAAGGTTGTGCAAAGGTGATGCAAGGTTTTTCTTCAGGCCTTGTCATCTCATATGAAGTTCTTATCAAGTACGTATGAACTTTTGTAGCCTCTGTGAAATGTGCAACCTCTGACAAGCTCCTGAGGAAGTTCTCTGTTTTGTCACAATTCCTAACACAACCAGCCCACGTGTTGCAGGCACCTAGAAGAATTAACTACCATGATCTGCTGCGTGATCCTACCAAGGAGAGGCCGAAAGCAATCATGAGCATGGAGTTAAGGACGTTTAGCAGCTGATCACAATTCCGCATTACACAGAAGAGCACCGAAGTGACAGACTGTGCTGGAGCAACTGTCTGCCACAGCATGTGAAAGACCAGAAAAAGATAGAAAATTCTGATGCTACCAGTGACAGAGGATGACTGAGCAATGTAAATCAGAGATGATTTGATTAAGCCCTTCCCAAGACACAGCCCAGATGTAAACAATCTGCTTATCTATTTCTCAGTGTCTTAGAGCACATTTTTGCATGCAACACTTGTGCTTAGTGCCTGACATCATTTACTCACTCAGAGTCATGCCAAAAATATTGGTTTTGTTTCTCACCAGGGACCACTGCGAATTCTGACACGCATTTATGTTGCCTTTAAATCCTATTAGAGCTCTACTTATTCCCTACAACACAATTAACAATGGAGTGATGAACAAGGGTGACAAAAATAACCATTCTCAGTCTCCTGAATATTTTGATTCCTTTTCATCTAAATAATTAATAAAGCAAAATCCAGACACTTACAAGCCATGGGGTGTATTCAGAGTAACAGATCAACTTTCATAGAATATTCATCTTCATCAGAATATTTATTATATCAGTAAGTCTTGGGCTTATATTACCCACTTCTTTACTTCACTCATAATTATTAATGCTCAATACATTAATATCAGCCTGAACATTAGATTAATTGTTGAAGTTTAACTTGAATAACATTTCTTTCTTAGTATGCAGATCTAGGAACTGATGACACTAGTCTCCCCCAGAACTGAAAATGTGCTTGGAATACATGTAGTCAGAAGTATGTTCAGTATATCACAGCAGTTATAGCCAAGGCTAATCCCATTCCCCATCTCAAAACTGAGTGAACTGAGTCCCATTACTTTTAGCATTTCTGTGACATTATAAAAGAATATTTGACTGAAATCTGTATACCAAACATGACCTGTGTTTGAATTAAATCCCTTGCATGCTTCATACAATAGGAGCACCTTTCTCAGTTGTTCTGAAACTGCTGAAGCCAAGGAAAGGGAAAAAGCTTTGTGTCTTGGGAACACTATCTCTATGGAGCCCATTATTCAGATTCTAGAAGATACACAAGGTCACACTTCTCATAACAGAACACTGGTTTGACATTGTTATGTACATAACAGCTACATAAAAATTATGTATGCTCCTTCTGCTCTATATCTGGTGCAGGATTTTTACCCCTTGGTAACGCAGCTAGACCACTTACCAAAAGCTACACGTTGCATCACACTACTCACTGCCCTTTTTCAATATATGTGCATGTTTTGATATCCTTGTCACACGCAGATCCATATTTTCTCTCAGAGTTGAAGACAGGCAAAGGGTCTCAAGTATCCAAAAGTTTATCTGGTTTTGTTGGTTGTTTTCCCAAAGATGACATTTGAGACACTTCAAATCTGTAGCAGCAGCAAGCTTCCATAGAAATTACAGGAAAACCGGGATTTGTCAAAATGCCATGTCACTTGAGCCCTTCAGAAATGTGATATCCTAGTCATCTGAGCAATCCTAACCATTCAGAGCAATCTGAAATTTTCAGGAGACAGGTGCTTAAAAACCTTTCAATAACTGTGACAGCAGTGCCTTTGTAGTTGTGATGGCCAAAGGCTATGAACAAAGCAGGGGGGCTGTGCAGGTAATACCTTCTATTATTCCAAAACAGAAGGAGGTCGTTCAAGAAGTTTCCTTTTACCTTTCAGACAGGATGACCATGGTCTAGGAAAATAGCCTTATCTAAGCACTTTAAGTCCTTACTTCAGTAACAAGGTGGAACAGCAACTTCAGGGCAACTTGAGAGCTTCCCTCACCCATTCAACCAGCACTGCATGCCTCCAGCAGATCTTACATCTCATCTCATGCACAGTATTATGCAACATGTAATTAGCTAAATAACAATGACATGGAGAAAATTTCATTTCATTAAATGAAATTTTAATGACAGCATATTTCCATTTTTGTGTTGCCTTCTTTGCATGTTCAAATAAAAGTGATACTTATAAAAATTTACCAAGCTTTAAGTGATACGAAGGTGCTAAAAAAATACTTTGGTGACTTTAAGCTTGAAACAGTTAAAATAGGTGCTTAGGTCAACTCTTTAAAATTCTGCCAAGAATAATACACTGTCTGAGGACACAGAATAGATTATGCACCTTAAGACCTTCCTCAAATAAAGATTATCAAAAAAAAAGCAAGTTATGTTACTTCAGAGGAAATTATTATGAGTGAAAAAAAACCCAAAGTATTTTCCATTAGCTCAAAGTAGGCAGCAACTGCTTTCACATCATCATTACATACAGAAACACCTGGTATTGAATTGAAGCAACAAAAGATCAGATATATTAAACTTTCTATAATTGCTTTGAAACCTTATTTTCTCTCCCACCTGAAAGTAGCAGTTTTGTGCTCACTGTTTTAATTCCTAAATGTGATTTATAAACATTTCATATTATTCTAATCTGTCCCTGCAGTGTTGCAACAATGGCAAGCACACACAGAAATCTTAATGAAGCACTCACTACAAACTGTAAACACAGAGGATGCCAAGGTGTCATGTACAGTACTGATAGAGGTTAATACCTTCCACAGTCATTAAGTTTGGATTTGGGGATGTTTGCACAGTAGTCAATTCAGATAAAATTCAATTGTATACTAGCAGCCTGTGAGAACCTCATGCATCATTGAATCTCTCAGTTACACCTGGGTCATAATGGGATAAAATTCATCTCTGGGTACAACATCCTTATGTGTTGCTCCCACTACAGTGTCTTGCTTGGGGACATAGGATGGTGTATATTCCCATACATACTTACTGCAGAGGCAATAATCAAGTCTCTTAAAACATATTAAGAAAGGGTACTCATGAAGGTCTGAAGCAGAAGAAAGCTGAGGGCACATCTGTACTTCAGGGACACCCAATGACTTCCATGTTAGCGAGGCTGTGGCTGGGGCTGTTGTGGCAACAAAGCCCACCAGGGACAGACACACCGATACACGCACAGTTGCAGGAGCCACACTAGGACCAGGTAAACCAGGCATTTTAACTATGAAAAAAAATTAGAACTTTTTGGAAGAAAGTTTGTATGCTATATACTTTATGCTATTAAAAAAAAAAAAATTGAATCAGTGAGATGTTTTCAGGTCATTTTTCAGGTCACGGTGATGAAAAATGCAGAAAGTACTGAGATGAGGACCTTCTAGTGGCAGTGTCAAATTCCCATGCAGTAGTACCTTTTATTATTGCCAAAGCACCTATAGATGTTACGACTGCATTGTGACTGTTAATATGATACCTAATTATATTCCTTTCTTTGTGTCATCTGGCATACCACCTCACTGTATATTATCATAAGATGAATGGTATATGTTCCTCTCTTAACAAATGCTAAACTAGTCACATTTTTACAGTCTTTACTTAGAATTGTACCACCAGGTGGGATTACAAAAATTACATTCACTAATCTGAAAAACAGCACTCAAAATAAGAACACCTGCACCTTTAGTTTTCATTTTCTTATTCTTAATAATATTTTTTAAATAATAGCTGTCCATTTTTCAAGCTATTTGCACAGCTTCTGCCTGCAAAAATTGTCAATTGTTCCAAGGACAGATTATAGCTTGTCAAAAAGCCTGAAACTGAGCTACTGACAGCATGAAACCTATTCCAGATTCCAGAAAACACATTGCAACACCTCTACATTTTCCTTTGGCAGCTGGTTAAAAAAATCTTAGCTGCAGTGCAGGTATGAAAATGATAGAGATTGAATTAGAAAGATGTTTAGAGGAAGCATTCATTTCACAAGACTGGATGCCTGACTGAGGAAGAAGGTTTTTGTTTTATCCTTAGGAAAGTATTGGTTTCATATGCAGACAGGCAAGTTTTATATTCACATATTCTCTTCATTCCGCTCCTTTCCCTCTGGCACCTGCAGGTAGCAATCATGCCTCTTTGATAGTTAAAGTAAATGGCTGAAAAGGTTGAATGGGTTTCTGTAAGCCAACTGCATACTGAAACCAGCTGGGCTCTCACAAAAGATAAAATCAGATCAATGCTGAAAATGGCAATAATGTGCACAGAGGATAAAATTTAGTAAGGAATTAACTGTATATACTACTTGACCGAGAGTCTCCTCCAAAATGACACAATGTGCACAAAAGAACTTAAGAAATAAGTGCTTAGGATACCTTCCAAGGATACTTCCAGGAGATTGCAGCTTGAATTTGAGCACCTTTTATTCTTGCCCTGCACCCTACCCTCAGTCTTGCCATCTAAACACCCAGGGCCCAGTTTAACACAAATGCATGTCTTGCACAGCCTTTAACATACAGAGCAAACTGGCTCCTTCCCTGAGCTGAGACACTTCCGTGTGCATCTTGTTGCTCAGACTTGACTAAAAACAGTAGAAAGCCATGACTTCATGGACCCTGCATATTAAATAATGCCATTGATGTTCCACACTTCCCAAATCTGCAGTCTATCCCCGTATGGCTGTATTGTTTTCTCCTTCTACAAACTCCTATTTATAGCACAGTCACCTGCTCCATTTGAGTGCAGTACAAGTCCTTGGCTTAGCATCTTGAAAATGCTGTCCTTTCATGATGAGCTATACTTTTATACAGCTCTACATGCATCCCTCTGGCCTCGGACAATCAGTCACAGTGCCAAAATTTGAAACAAGTTTACAGGGTGGACTTTAAAACTTTATGACGGCTCACTTCATTTGCAGCAGTTTCCAATAGGCACAGGCCATCCTTCCCAAAGCTAACAGGTGGCACAGGTTTCTCCTCTTTTCCTGATCAGAAGGCAAGAGGTGAACCTATAACAACAGGCTAAAGGGGTGGAGAGGATTGAATTTTTTTAGATAGGTGTATAGAGGGGCAAGTTAATTTTAGCGGCTGGCAAAAAGCCTACTGCAGTTTTAGCCATGATGAATTCTCAGATTGTTATAGGACCAGATGGGCTTTGTCCTGTAAGTAATTGTATATTCTCTGGAGTGGACAGGGAGCCATTGAACCATCTGTTTTGTTGTTGCTCCAAAGAGTGTCTTATTGCTGTCTGTGTCTGCTGTTTCCCCACTTGACTCCCCCAGGCCTACTTTACATCAACTTGCTCAGACACAAGATGCCCTCTTGTTTTAAGCAAGAAAGAGAATTGTACTTGCCATCCCAGCCTGCCATGCTATGCCAATAGTTTTCCTGTCTTCACAGTTTGCAGCTTTTACTTGCTTGTTTTAGCTTCTGCAAATGTATTGGAATGGACAACAGATTTAGAGGTCTTTTAGCATTCTGGTGGTATCCCTCAATGCTGCCCAGAGTTAAATGTGTAAGTAATAATGCCCTGCTCTCACAAGGGGATTTTTCAACAGAAGAATACAAAGCTTTTCACACAGAGGCAAGTATCATTGCTCTTATCCCACAACTGATGAAATTCAGGGACACGAGAAAGCTGTCAAGAATCATAGCCTAGAAGCAGGAAATTCAGAGATACTCAGAATAGGATCAAGTGAGACAGAAGGGATAAGGTATACACAAATCTATATAGGGATTCCCTATAATTCAATGCATGAATGAAATACAAGAAATTACCATGACCTAAAATTTCTTGCATGTGACCAAAATTGGGAGTTGAACAAGACAGTCAGTGGTATAGTTCATATGACTGATCTATAAAGAGTTTTTATTAATATAAAAAGATACATGTTTGCCAGAAAGGACAAACTTCAAAACAAAGCACAAGACTGTTAATCATATACTTGAGAGAGTGACTTGCTGAACTCTCTGGGTTGTGTTCAAATGCCCAAGTCTATCACCAAAGCCTTTTAATACTGAATCAGTACAAAGTTACCCAATGGCATCTTTTTCAGTGTCATGTGAATATTATATTCCACAGGGTCCCTTCATATCCTTTATGTATTTCCTTAAATATATGTAAATAATTGCAAGTAGGACCTAATCCAGAAGAAAAACTATAACCATGACTTTATAAATGACCTGGTATCATCCTTGGGAGTATAGGTCCAATTCCAAAGGGTCAAATAAAAATCATCCACTCAATTCACAATGAAATACTCCAACTGAGTGAAAGCTCCAGTGTGAATCAGTGGGGTTTGTTTATTTTTAGTATATACTGTTATCCCTGAGCAGGTTTGCAAAACATTTCTGAACCTAGTTATTCTTCATCCTAAAAAAACAATTTTGGACCTTCTGGACCTCCTCAATTAATCAAAGATGAAGAGCTTTTTCATTATCTTTCATTACCCTTCGTTGCTCTCTTCATTGTTGAGATATCCCACCACAGATCTCTATATCATTATGAATAAGCTACATATTTCTGAAAGACTCAGAAATGCAGAGTCATTTTTTTTGTTATTAAAATCTGTGAAATTAACTCATTTAAATTCCACATGGGCCACTGATTCAGATAACATGAATAGAGGATTTTTTAAATATTTAAACACCTTTGTTGAGCATCAGCTCAATTAAAAACAAGCTCTATGTTAAAAGTTCTAAGGTATATGGCACGGGAATTTAATTTTTCATGTCTTTTTGAAACTAACTTGAGATTTGTGATTAGTTTTCATTTTTATCATTAAACACTTTAATAGAAATCTTAGGAAAATACAGTGCTGTTTCGCAGCTTTTCCTTATGTCTTGGCATCTTTAGATCACTATATGTATAAATATTCTTTCTTATGTTACTCTACAGTCTATTCATTTTCGTCAGAGAAAATAAAATCGAGCAGCCAGTTGGCTCACACCACTCACCACAACGTCCCCAGAACAGCAGAGGCACATCCATGACAGCAGATGAGGACCTAAGCTGGATATCAGAGCTGTACATAAGTCCCAGGCCATAACTGACATGAGCCTTCTGTTCACTATGATTTCATCCATAATCATTTGGCATGTAATTTACAATCCTGTTCATCACCCCGTCTCAATGTATGGGGAACAGGGGTCATTAGTACATATCTCAAAGGTTCAAATTTTAAATTAAATCTCAGCATCTTTTAGGGAAACAGCTTTTAATTTTGTGACTGAAAACTCTTGTAATTCCTTTTTCCAAAGTACCCTCAAGAGGCTTTTCTCACTCACTAACAGTAATCAACTTGTCGGAACTTAGAAACTTCGCTGGGATCTTATGAAATTCTAAATTGCTGTAAGGTCATCTTTTTCATTTTACTAACCTTATGAAAAGTTGCATCTCTCTTCTTTCCTCATATATCAAGTACATGTATATTGCTAGTGGTTTACATTTTATTCATGTAGAGTGTGCTTCAGCTTTTCAAATATTACAGAATAAATTGATACACTAAAAGCATGAGAGAAAGAGCTAAACACTAAAAAACAAAAAACAAAATTCACACTTATCTTTCTGGTACAATTCTGGAATACTCTTTACTTTTTCCAGCTTACATATGCTAATGTTGCTACACTGCAGAAAATTCTTCAAACCACCTTTTTTCTTAAAATTATACTTGTTTTAAGATTGCTAAGGTTTTAATTATATCCATCTTACTCAGTTCACTTTTCCTTCCAGCTATTCTTAGGACAGCAGAACTCACTTGAAGATTGCCACCTTCCTGAATATATGCAACAGATTGCGATGGACTGAAAAACTGATTTTACACAACCATAGAAAATATTAGGTCCAAGTCCCATCAGGGATTGAGTTTATTGATGCATGGCAAAACTGCAACAAATTCTTCAAAGATGTGGTTGCTATGAGATGCGATAAGAAATAAGTCTTCAGCTAGCCGGAGGCAGTCAAGTGACACTCAATAAACCAGTGGAAAACACTTCTTTTGTGGCAGGTGGGCCAAAGCAAGGAAGACCTAACAACACAGTTCTCAACAGCATGGTGCTTCCCTTAATATTGACCAGAAGAGGAATGAACATGCACCCTCAATGCATGGCACTCATCCAGCCACTGACCAGCAAGAATCAAGGCCTGAGACAACTCAAATTCCCCATGGCTGCAGAAACAGGTCTGGAAGTAAAGGTGAGGTGTGGGTGCTCTCCACTGCAGGCTAGGCAGGCTGTGTTAGCAGCAGTGTGGCCCACACAGAGGCCATCAGACCTGGTATTATCATGCACAGTTTTACCTCATGCAACAATCTCAGGAAAAGGAGAACTGTAGGGAAACTACATGCATTTCTCATCCACAGGACAAGAATGTTTCCCAAGACAGGACACAAAAACAGACCTATCCAGGAAGCAAGAGCACATTTTGTTTACATCCAAGGCAAAGAGGCTACCTCAGGACACACTGATATAGCAGGTAGCATTGCTTCATATTCTCTGCTGAAGCCATGTCAACTTGGACACAACACTAGACTCAAACCAACAGCATCCCAAGAAATGGGGAAGGTGTTACACCATCTTATTTCTTAAGGTTGAACACTGTGCTGTCGGTTTCTGGCAGTGATGCGTATAGTCCTTACGTCTGATGCTGTAAGATGTTGAATGCAGGTAAAACCTAAGCAAGGGAACAGAAGTTATCCCTGGAGACAATCAAAATCAGGTGGGGCAGAGGTTTGAGTGACCTGATCTAATTAAAAATGTTCCTGCTCATTGCAGGGTGGTTAGACTGCATGGCCTTTAAAGGTCCCTTCCAACCCCAACTATTCCCTGACTCCCAGTATGTTTACAAATCCTATAACACATCCCCATAGGTTGAGGCAACTGATACACTGAGAAACCCCTCCATCATCAGGAGATTATGTCTGGGGAAACTAAGACTCTGTTGCTTGCATCTCCAGCATATCATACTCTGTGACTGACAAGAAACCAAAAATCTCAGCCTATGCATCTACACAACACAAAAGTACATGTAGACTGTTTTCTTAAATAGGTAAGTAATCCTTTATTAAGGTTTTGCAGAGGTATCACAGAATTTGTTTCTGTCAGGTTATGAAGCGAAAAAGAAAATATTTACATTCTGAAAACTGAACACAGTTTGCACTGTATTTTTCATGCACATATAGTAACTATAGATTTTTTTGTCTGAATTACTATTGTTTATAGCAAATAGAAATAACGTACGTGTTTCTGTGTATGCATGCAAGGAGGCAGAAAAGCAAAAGGAAATAAAAGAAAGAATACTGACAATAATAGTGATGAATTGCATACAGAAAACATTAGAAATGGTAGATCACGAAGTGAGTGTGGGACATCTGTAGTTAACAAACTTCCTAAATATTTTCCAAGTGTGAGGACTGTTCTAACAACCATCAGCTTTCATTCCCTTTCTGTTTAATGCCAGATAAAAACACACACAGTTTTCCCCTCTCATCATAACTTATAATGCCCATTAATTTATTGGCATCTCTAATTCAAACTGACATCAGTAGACATCTTAGCAGTCTTAAGAAAAAAACTGCTGGTCAATCTGGAGAGAACTTTTCGTAATCTTCTTGTCATACACTTACTAAGAACTTTCTTTGTTAATTTTATGCCACTAAAGAAAGTGCCAGTATGTATCTCTTCTTCAGTTAAACAACCATCCAAAAATTATATTCCAGGGAAACAGAAGAAAAAATAACTGGTAAAAAGGCTAACCAGGATTTCAATACTACCTAAAATGGCTCAAGGGCTACACAATGTAATATGCAGACTTTCAAAACATGAATAAACAAGAATAGTGTGGTTTGAGAAAGAGTTATTCACTAAAAAAACTTATGTTTTATACAATAATACAACACATAGTAGATAAAAGGGGGAAAATATTTGGGGGTCATTCTATTTTATAATAAAAATAACTCTGAGGATACAAGTAATTTGACTGAATTATGGGTTTGTGCATGTTTGATTTTTTCTGTTCTGGGCTTTTGATTTAATTAAAGTTAGTGGCAGATGGAATATTTTCTCTGAATCTCTCTGCCTATTTTTTGTAGTTATGTAATAACATTTTCCCAATTTAAATAATGCTTTCTCTTGTCTGGTTTCAAAACATGCCCATGAAAAACAGAATTCACTACAGAGAAGCAACAAAATAAAAATCCAAGATACACTAAAAACTGGCAAAGAAAAAAATAATCACAGTTACATACAGAAAAGAAAAATTTTCCCCAGTTCTTCTTACTTAGAAGTTTTAGTAGTTACTCGAGGTAAAAGTAAGGAGAGTGCTGTCTAAAGTTATGATTTTTAAGTATCTTTGAGAAAAAATTCAATTACTTGAGATCTGTTTTAATCCTGTATAGTGTTTACTGTCTAGATACACACTTATTAGTAATAAGATTTCAAGCTACTGAGGATATGGGTATATTTTCCATCTCATGCTGTTGGCAAACAAAAGCTTGTTGCTGGAAGGCACTCTGAGCAGTAACATCTAGGGCTCAACACACAACTGACTCCATGAAATCCCATGGTCTGTATTAGGTAGAGTCCAGTTATACTACTTGGTTATCTCCTCTTGCCTTAAACCTAATTCCATGAAGCGTTTCTGTCGCCTCCAACACCTCCCAGCACATCTGAATTTTGAAAGTGACCTGAAAGATAATAAAGTAACTCAGAATCAGGTGTTATTCACAAAAGGGTGAATACACTGGTTTATAAAGGATGGCAGCCACCAGAACATTCCTTGCATGTGCAGATTCTTTGGGAAACATCTGAAGCAAACTTTCTTCTTGAGCTCTCAAGCACCTAACTTCTAAATATGAATAACACAATATCAAGAAAAATTTAATGAACAGTTGCAATACTAAATGCAATTCATCTTTTTAATTGATGAAAAGATTTTTATCTGCATGCTAACATCGCTTTAGTCTGCCACATCACACCTCTCGCTATCTTGACTTATATTACCACTCTTTCCTTTTCAACATATATTCCAGACCTTGTCCATTCAAAACTTTGACAAGATCTGAACTTTCACTAATATCTTGTGGTTCATAAACTGAAACAGTTTGACAATGAAACCTAAGCGTTAAAAAGTTTTACATTTGAAGAGTGGCTCAGAGATATTATTTTCCTGAAGCAACCATCTCTCCTGACTTTTGGTTGTCAAGAAGCTAGATAACTGTGGCAAAATCTGTCACTCTCACTGCACAGTCAGTGAAGAGAATGAGGTATCTCCAGAGAACAATCAGCCCCTTTGTTGGTGATGGTGAATCTCTCTCAGCTGTCTTGGGTGCAACCTATGGCCACTGCTCTGTAGCTTTCAGGCACCTTGACTGGGACAGTCAAAGTCAAAGTCAAACCCTCTCTAAATAGCTGATCCTTCAAAGAAAACTTTATCATTTGAAGAAGATGGTAGCTAAAATGTTTCTGGGTTGCTTAGCAAGTGACAAGGCTGTTTTGAAGGATTCGATTTCACCAGTGAATAATCGCTATAATTCATCTTATTCCCTAACACACTTTGTTTGTGACAAAGGCTCAACCCTATCCGATGTGCTGACATAGGGATTTCCAACTGAGATTTCATCTCATCCCCAACTTCCAAGATGTCTTGCTGCTGATGATACTGTGGGTTTTCACCCAATTTAAAGAGCTCAGTACCCTTTTTTCAGTACCTTGATTGCAAGATCTGTCACTTACATGCTACACAGCATTGGACAAAGACACAACTACACAGTGACTCAGTTTCACCAGCCATAACACAGGGATTAGAACAATACTCCCACTTTGAAGAGCTTGGGATGCATGGATGAAAAGCATTTTTATAGGAGCAAACTGTCATGTTGTCACTAATGAAAATAATATTACTCTCTCCAGAATCAAATAAGATACCCACCAGTTTCATTGTTCTTATCTAAAAAAAAAAAAAAAAAAGTCATTTACTAAAGGAATATGAAAGAAAAAGCAAAGATTAGACCATATAATTTATTATTTACCCTTTTTTAGCCACTAAGTTTTTTATAGCCCAAACACAATACAGGCAAAACAGTACACTGACTTCAGCTCCAGAAAAAGTGTGAATTGCAGTCTTACAATATGAAATGCAATAAACCATACAAACCTCTTTACCTTTGTTGTTTTCTTCCTTACATAATCTTTAACAGCTCTCAGTTGGTATTTTATGACCTCTATCTCTATAAATTTTTAAACCCACTTTAAGTATCAGTTACATTCATTTTTAAACCACAGATAAAGTGCTTACTGCTAATTTGCAGATGACTTAAATTATGATTATCATGTTATTCAGACTAAACTGTGATTTTCTTGAATAATGAACAGAGTCAGCTTCATACCAGCCTTCATCTTTCAAGAGTGACACAATGATGTCACCAAAGTTTCCTGGAATTTTTTCCTGAAATTGGTCACAGCAACATTCTCGCTATTGGACCCATCTGAGCCTGGGTCACACTGCTTTGGGCAGGCAGGTGAGGAGTGGTAAACTCATTTTCTACCTGTGAATTTCAGGCTGTATATATATTCAAATTATTCCATGTTTCTCTCAAGATTACAGGCTCATTTTTTTTCCCCATTCTTAATTTGGAAAGCAAGTATGACTATGAAGCTTGATTCTACTTCTGTATTGTTCAAAGTCTGGCTGAAAGATTATCTCAATCCCAAAATGCTAACATGTCATATCATTAAGCACCTGAGAGTAAGATTATCTACACAGAGGTGAGCAGCATGTGGCATTCATTGTGCTAGGCAGAAGCAGTCCCCACAGAAATCCTGTTGCCTCCCCAAAATTTTTAACAGACTGTGTCCCTAAGCACCCCTAAGAAATCAGATCTTGAAATCAGTAATGCTGCAGTTCAACTTCTTTTCACAGGGTGACAAACAGACATTACACAATGACTGTGATACAGCTTTTACACAGGCAAAATGCCTCAACAACCTTGACAATTTGGGGTATTTTCAGCAAGAGCATCTCCCCCTTCCTCCACCCCAAAAAAAAACAAAACAAAACAAAAAACAAATCTGGCTCAAGTGTGACAATATATATCAGGCTGACAAATTCCAATAATTTGATTAGCTATCTTAAGTGGTCTTTCATTCTGATATACTTGGAGCAGTGACACAGTATCCTTGTCTCTGTAACAAAAGTGCACACAGTTCTGCTTGAAAGAATCATCAGAAAATCTATAACTTAGTGTGGAACATTTTTTCCCAGAAGGTAAAAATATTTTAGAATGCTTTCCGGTTTGTCATAATAGATGAATTAGACATGGTGCTTCCCTTTTCTTCTCAACTGTACCCTTTAAAATATTTATCTGAACAATATTCATCAAGATGTATCTAAGTTGCTTACCACTGCTGAAACATAAATAATTGAAATAACTCTAAAAAAATCTGCATCTATCCACAGGAGTAGTAAATAATAATAATAATAGTAAACAAGCCACCAAATCACTGACTTTGAAAGCATTTGTTGGCATAAAATACTTTTAACTTTACATGGACATTAGATATAGCCCATTTTCTGTTTACCTGTCTATTATATACCTCTTTGAGGTGACTGTAACTGTCTTTTACTGATCTTTACCCTGTCTAATCACTGCCACAATTCCATAGCTGTGAGCTGGTCTGAAGACTGTGGAAGATGTTTGCTCCAAAAGAGCCATCAGTCCATGATAGGGTCTTCCCACTGAGCTAAAAACCTTGTATCCTGATTAATGATTATGCTCACTGCTGAAGAACATAAGCCATGATCTCATAATTGGGTTCTAAATTAAAACAACCCAACTCTGAAAAGCATTCCTATCATTTTCCTGAGAACAGGCTTAATCAAATTGGTATGGATTTGCAGGATTGGTCTTCTGTCTTTGACCTGGGATAAGCCACTCTGAGGGGGCACTGCAGGAAGACTGACTATAAACAAGACCTTCCGAATTCAACTTAGGTATGATCCAGCCATGGGGAGCTGGATCTTAAACACCTGCCATTTCTGGGTGGGAGAGCCTAAGAGTCTCAGAGGCAAGCCATGGGATTCCACACCCACAGTTAAGTGACATCCCAGTAATCTGAAGAGGAGAGTGAGGGGTAGCCCAAGCCTCTCTGTCTTACACACCTACTCCATTCAAACTTGCAGATCACAACCTGCCCTGTCCCCACATCAAGTGCTTAATTGTATAGTGAAGGGTGCTGAAAAACCGATGCATGAAGCAGCAGAGGAGGAAATCTAAAGAAGGGAATCCAGCAATTCATGACTCATACCTCCACTGTATAATGCATGAGACAAAGCTTATAAGGAATGTGGAATTCAGACTTCAGCCAGAAAAAAAAATTGCAGATCAACATTGACATATAGCAGAACAAACTTATTTAATTGATAAGAAATTCATAAAATATAGTAGCTCTTCAAGGCTTCTGACCTGCCTGATTGCCCCATCTCGAATATTTTGGCTGAATCATTTAATAAAAAATGGATGTTATTCATTAACTGAGAGGCACAGTTGAGTCAAATCTACTATTCATCATGATTTTTATCATGCTGCTCTATTATGGCTAGCACAAGATTTCTCTTGCAGAATTATTGCTGAGATAAGTTTTAACAGTGTTGGCAGTGGGAAGATACTCAGGAAAAAAACAAACCCTTCCTAACTCACTAAAAAAAGGTTAGTTTTGACAGATTTGTATTCAATACATTAAGCAAATCCCTCAGACAATTACTGCAATATTACTCTGAGACATTTTATTGATACTAGTACATCATTTACCTGTTAGTATTGCCTGTTGCCTTATTTTTCCTCCTTGTCTTATTTTTCTAGAATTACAAGTACTGTCTTTTCTTCCATTGCTGTATTTATTTTGTTCTGTGCTTGTTTCCACACCATAACTCAGTCAATTAAATGTTGTATCTGGCTTTGCAAGATTGCTACCCAACCCCATGTTTTCAATCCCCTGAAGATTTTTGATGCTTCATTCTGACATTATTCATTGCGCTAGTGAAATCTGTTTCAGAAAACAGGTCTTTGTGGCACAGTGCAAACTGCTTGTTTTTTTCCATTCACTGTTAAATGCATCATATGTTGCAGTCTCCTTAAGAGTTGAAATTTGATCTAAAATTAGGTTATCTGATACCTGGAGGAGCTCTCCAGTCCTCTGTGGTAGTTCAGAGCTTATATTCACACCTTGCACCCAAACCAGCTGTAAACAAGACTAGACAAATACCTGAAAGCAGTGTCATCACACTTTGGTTACCTGCATTATACCTCGGTGTGTTTCCGTACTCCTCTCCAGTGACCTCAGCACAGTCTGTCTCATCTCCTTCACGAACACAATCAGCAGAAGCAAGGGAAAACAAACAAGGAGAAGGTTGGGTGCACTGCTATACCCACCTGCCATCTTGGCTCTTGCTGGCAGCATTAACAGCAGCCTTCAGACTCTTCAGACTGATGCCAACATATTAGGTGGTACTGGCAGTTAAAGAGCTGCTCTATTGTAAGGCAAGCAATGTAAAACCAGTCTACTCCCTATTTCTTTAGTTTTTTTAATTGGAAGATGTTTTTCTCCCTTTTTAATTATAACAGTGGGATTATATCAAATAATGACCACTGAAAGCAAAAGACTAAAATAGAAGAAAACTTCACTGCTTAGTAAACCAAACAGCCCAGAATCAACCATGACATATGATTCCTGGTCAGAAATCAAACCCACCACCTCAAAGACAGCAAATACATACAGGCAGCAACACCCTGATGTCCTTGTAAGCCCTTCACTTTCCTTATATTTTTAATACACAGGGATGATTTGCAATATAAGTGGTTTTTACAGTCAGTATCCAGAGCAGTGCCGTTTCTCCTGCATGAATTATTTGCTCTGTATACATCTTTAAAAACACCACTGCATGTTAGTTGTTCATTGGCTAAGTTGTTTCAAAGTAGTTCCTCAAGAGATTATGACAGAGAATAGAAGAGTCCTGAAAGTTGAATATTATATGAACCTTTGTTCATATAATTTTCAGGATTTCAGGAACAAGTACCCTTTGAAAGAACACAATGTATATAAAAAGAAAGCAGACTATTTGATGGTTAAAGCACTACAGCAGATTCTTATTTTTTCAGCTTAATTAATAACAGGCTTTGGGTTTTCCAAAGGAATACAAGGAATAGCAGTCATACTCTGTGGAAGTCACCTGTGTAATTATTTCTGGCATCTATTACATTTTCCATTATAACTTTCATATTCTGTCAAACCATTTCTCAATGCTAAGGGCATCTCTCCTTTTCTAACTGGCTGCAATTTCACAGCAGGATGCATTTAGCAGATGAGACTAATTTTATACTCTCTAAATTGTCATATTTATTTGGAGCACCATGAAGTGACCACTAGATACCTGGAACCTCATTCTCAATTACAATGTGTCCTACATGGATTTAAAAATCTATTCCAGTAAAGCTGGCAGCTAAATGACAACCCCAATTAACTAATATGTTTCAAATTGTGTAAGATACATGAAGAAAATAGGTCCAAATACGAGGCACGCATTGGAGGATGCTAATCATTCCATTACGAATAGATATTCTTGTAATAAAATGTATCATGGGTTTTGTGATCAAAGCCACAGTGTAAATTACAGAGCAGATTAGTTCCCCAGTTCACTGTCATTCACAGGAAGCAGATTTTTTTAATACCTGTTGAAGACATTGAAGAGCCATGAGTCATTTACTTCACTGTTTGAATACATCCTGTTTAGACTGTTTAATACTTTTCCAGGATTTTAGTTTTATTGATTTGGGGTCCTATGTCCTTTGCCTCTTGCCAAAAGTACTTTCAAAAAAAGTACTGTTCTTTCATCTAAGATTCCTTACTTGCCTTTCCATGCATTCATATTTGTATATCATCTCACTATGGATGCCCTTGTGAAATCAAGTTAATTCAGCGGGAAACCTTTACATTATCATGAAAGGTTTACACATTTCCTGTAATGAAGAGGTTGCCTTGAAAATATTCAGAGGTCTTACATTCATCTAATTGCCATTGAGCATGAAGTGAGACCTAAAGCAGAGCCAATGGAAAACATTCTCTATAAAATCAGAGGCCATGACATAAATAAATGCTTTTCACTTGTTTATGCCACTGACTATCTCCAAAGTCGATGTATCTCTCCTGCCTTGTACAACCTGTGCAAAGACACAGGAAATGTAAACTTGAGTTTTCAGGACAATGGGTTTGATGATGGTTAATCACAGAATCATAGAAGAGCCTGGGTTGGAATGAACCTTAAATGTCATCTAGTTCCAACTCCCTCTGCCATAACGTGGGACATCTTCCACTAGGACCACATTGCTCAAAGCCCCATCCAACCTGGTCCCAAATATTTCCAGGGATGGGGTATCCACCACTTCTTTGGGCAACCTATTCCTGTGCCTTACCATTCTCACAGTAAAGAATGTATTTTTTATATCTAATCTAAATCTACTCTCTGCCAGTTTAGAGACATTTCCCTTGTCCTGTCATTACAGGCTCTTCTAAATTGTCCCTCTTCAGCTTTCTTGCAGGCTCTGTTTACATACTGGAAAATACTTTAACATCCCAGAGCCTTCTTTTATCCATGCTGAATAATCCAAATTCTCTCAGCCTGTGTTCATAAGAGCTGTGCTCCAGACCTCTGATCGGCTTTGTGGCCCTCCTCTAGACTCAATCCTAGGTTGTGGACCCCAGATCTGGATGCAGCACTGCAGGTGAGGCCTCACAAGAGCAGAGCAGAGGAGCACAATCTCCTCCCTCACCCTGCTGGCC
This sequence comes from Pseudopodoces humilis, assembly GCF_049639895.1. Lineage (NCBI taxonomy): Eukaryota > Metazoa > Chordata > Aves > Passeriformes > Paridae > Pseudopodoces > Pseudopodoces humilis. The sequence goes on along the minus strand of NC_142202.1, from coordinate 34,670,810 downwards.
ACGCTGCTTTGGATGCAGCCCAGGACACATTTGGCTCTCTGGGTTGTGAGTGCACATTGCCACTGACAGGGCATGTCCAGCCTCTCATCCACCAACAGCCCCAGGACCTTCTCCTCAAGGCTGCTTTCAACCGTTTACACTCATGTTCACCTTACATATTTTGAGAGAAATCATGCTTCTCGGTTCTCACTCTAGACAGCAACAAGATTTGTGAGAGTCTACAAAACAAAGCCAAGATAATTTGATAGTGCTACTTTACCTTATTTTTCAAGTGAATAGGCATCAGTGGTTTTTAATGGGTTTATGGATATACTGTGTGTGTGTATTTATGGAAGCTATGATTTTAACAGCTTCTCAAAAGTAAAAATCAGCCAATAATGGAACAAGTCAATAGGTACTTCAGGCATAAAACCTTGCGTTCCTATTACGTATAATTTACCAATACCTCTATTGAAAGACTGTGTCCCATTTTAGGAAGGGAATAAAATCATGCACAACAATGACCAAGATGAATGTTATTTAAGATGGAAATGGAAATAGGAAATCATTATAAGCACTTCTGGAACTGCCTGAAGAAAAACAAGGAGCCTGTACTGATTGCTGTGGAAGAGGAGAACAAATGCTCAGGTCCTTGAATAAATACATTTATTCAATACAATACATTGTATATTTTACCACTAAGGTCAATGTAGACATATGGCACTGACTAGGTTAATACTCATGGAAAGAGATCATTCCTCCACTTAACATTGTCCATGAGAAAACCACTACCAACCTTACAATTTGGAATTATTCTGTGATTTCAAGATTCAAGAATTACAGATTGTTGATTAATTGTTACTATGACCTTGACTTTAACATGGTATTTTTCCTCAATTACCTGGGTAAAATTGCAGGATAGTATACGATAATGGCTTGCTCAGATGTGTAATTACTTGCTCATCTTAACAAATTCATACAAAACATATAGATTAACCTATCAAATTGCACCAGACAGCACCGCGTGTGCCTAGCCACGGGTAAGGAATTTGCTAGCAACATGGCTGTTTCCAAATCATGACAGGAGTTCCTTACATTCCCTTGATTGTCCAAATGGGTTGTGCTTATGGCATAACAACATGCTGGCAGAGGATATTGTATTTTTTAGTTAATTTAGAACTTTTTTTTCTTGTGTGTAACTATTATTCTTAGCATTCTGTCAGTGAAGTTTCTTGTTGAACACCAAGGAGTTTTAATTACTTATGCAGTGCTGTAACTTTCACTGTGCCCATCTCTACAAACAGAATATCACACACTTGCAATGGGACAATTCCCTGCAGTTGTGATTTTATGAAGCAGAACTGAAGAAAAGGCCTGCCAAGAAAAATGAATGCAAACTACTTCTCTAGAAATTTAGTTCCACAGATAAATCCTGTCCTTCCATCTTTCTGCATCTGGCCCTCTCTGTGCAGGCTTCTCGCCATCACTAAAGAACTGGCAGACTTTGGTGGCTTTTTTTGGTGCCAAAGCCCTCACTGGTGTGGTACTGAGTGCTCACTGCCAACTGTGCAGAGCTGTGGTTTAATGCCATCGGTCAGCACTTAGTTAAGAGGGATTCAAGTCATAATATACTGATTCAGCAATCTCTCATCACAGCACTTTCAGAGTAAAGCTGCCTGGAAATTGGTATAGAAAAATGCCAACTCATTAAGCCAGGAGACACCATTCAAAGCACCTCAGGCACAGCAAACCAGAAAAAAAAAATTAAAATACATTTTCTCAGACAAGAAGCACATTTTTTGTCCTTCATTTTATGCATACGGCTTGTCTGAAAGTAAGTGTAATTAATTATTTTGTAGGAAATAATATTTTCCAAATAAGAATGGAAGGTGTCAGTTCTTCAATTATTAATCTTTCATCATACTGAAAAGCAAGAATGAAGTAAGAGGCAAGACAACAAATCAGATATCATGCACCTGAAGAAAAGGCCATGTCCAAAGCATCAGTAAAAACGTACTGTATCTGCCTGAGAATGCTTAGAAAAATATAGGACTCATAAGAGAATTTTGTGATGATTTAAGAATTGTGAGCAGATTAAGCAGCAGAACTTCCCTCGTTTATAGGTATACATCCCATTAAACAGAAGCTCAACTACACACTAAAACTGAAATCCATAAATCCATACAGTAAAATTTAATATTCAGCAGCACCAAACGTTGCCATTGTTCGCCAATAAGTACCAAAAGAGATTAAAGGAACATCAGCACCTTTTTTTTTTTAAGTTGTTTTCTAAGAGGTCCCCACGATGGTTCTAGACACACTTCAGAAGCATTATACATCCCTAAGACTCATGTTTCAAATATGTCTTGTAACAGCGACAGTCCGTTCACATACACGTGAACAATTTAATTCTATGGCTCAGCAACTTGAATTCAGCCCTACACATACCTGGAGTACTCCCATGCTTGCCTGAGCTGGTTTGTTAGTGAGAGGCCAAGCAGTGCATTTTTAAATTCTTCCAGCTTTCACTTGCCACCAGGAAGCAACTAGCTGGCCTCTGCATGCCTTTCACGTGACTACAGGGATTGTTTCGTCTTACAATGAAATGTCTCAGGGAAAACTGAGCCTTGCAATTCTCTTAAATCTACCAAAGGGCAGAAGGATTTGAGCTGTGGTGCTGGGGTACATGTATACATCTAGTGACCACAAACAAATACTCAGGAAAGTACAACACCTGTTCCCCACAAGCATGTGCTGCAAGATAGAAAATATATCCTGACGCAAAAAAAGGAAATTAAAATAAAAACAAAAAATGGGGGAAACAAGGCACAAAAAGACTAAAGGGGCACTTGAAAAACAAGCAGGTTATCTGAAAAATAGGATTTAGAGCAAACAGTCATAGAAGCTGCTACGTAGCAAAGATAAGGAAAAAAATGCATACCTGATGGATTTCCGAAGGAATAAATGGGGAAGGTCTAGTTGTCAGGAATATAAATATCAAAAATAGTGTGAAAAATACTTCTAACTTAGAAGATAGCAAAAAGTGCAAGTTTTGAGGGATATGAGGCATATGAGGAAAGGACATAGGGACTTTTCAGAGATTTAAAGGAGTGAACTTATTTCTGATCTTACCACATCTATTCCCATGCAAGTGTTATAAACATGAAAGAGATTAGAGTAAAGAATATTTCAGAATCTTATAGAACATCTGGCTCTAGCTGGGAAATTCACAAAATCCTCCAACCACAGAGATAAGCACAAAAAGAGGAAAATTATTACAATAGCATTTTTACTTCCCTCTGAATAAAGTACTTGAGTGAAATAATTTGGTAAATTTTGTTCATATTATAAAATACTTTTAACAGAAATAATACATATTTTCTACGACATGCACTTTGCTGCCATTTTTACCAGCTCCATCTATAAGCTTCACAACATTTTTTGGGTATCCACAGCCTTGACTTTTCTGCCACTTGTACAGCAGACCACCATTGAATGTAATGCATACTGCTAAAAACTCTACATAAAGCAAGTAAAGACAAAGAAAATACAATATAATTTAAAGACCAGTCATAGAGAGGAAAATACACATTTCAATTTATTCACACAGTATCAGCAAGGCGATATCAGGAACAGAATGATGCTGAGAAGTTCCTTTCTGAATGGATCTTACCACATATCCATTGTCCAATTTCTTCTGTACTATTTTTCTTTTCGTTTTGGTATGATTTGCCAAACAAAGGCCTCAGACAGTCCCCCAGTTCTACCAATCAAGAGAGCTCAAAGAACTTTTGTGCACGTGGTGAAAATCCATCAGTGCCAATGGATACACTGAACCAGCTGGCACCTCATGATAGGTGGATCTGGGAAACCAAAGTTATTATCCCGACCTGTAAAACTACTGGAGGGAGGAATCACAGTCTGAACTCACAGAGCTCCACATGTGGTTGCAAGGGGGTTGTCTGTAAGCACTGCACATCCGAGGCAGGACTTGTGTTCTGGATGTAAACGCTGATGGCACAACCAACGCTAACGAGGCCCGTGACCTCAAACTCCTAGCACATTGTCCAGCCATAACAGTTAGAAGTGGGGCTTCTTCATTGGGTTTTGGGTTTGTTTTTTCATATGCACCCAAGAAACACTCCAAACTCATCAGATATTCATGCGAATCCAGCATGCTGCTCTGCCATGAAAGATTTCTTGGCTCAGGGAAGGAAATCTCATATTCACTGAGCCGATGTAACAGACTGCCTCATTAAAGATACAGCCACCTCACCAACTACAATGAAACTGTGCATCCTTATGCTGACAGTGATGGAAAATAATTATAACCACTGCCATTTCTTTTCTGTTACTGGATCTTGAGGGATGAGGAGAGTAAAAATATCTAGGTGCATACATAGATAATTATGAAATTCCTACTCAGTTTTTACTGACTTTGACAAGCATGCCAGGAAGATAAAAGGCACATTTCCAAAACCAAAAAATGTATTTTTTACAAATGTACATAGTAAAGAGAAGGCAGTGATAGTCTTCAAGTGTCCCAATAGACTTTATAAACCACATTCCTTCTTAACACTCACAAAAGTACCCTGTTCAAAAGTCATGGAGTTTTGAGATCATTATATCAAATTTTCCTTTAAAATAATTTTTAACAGTAAAGAAGGTAAAACACTGGAGTGAGCTGTCTTCAGAGATGGAAGAATTCCCACCACCAAACATTTTTAAAAACTGGTTGATCAAATAATATATGTTAGGAATAGCATATATGTGTTTCATCCTGTCTTTGGGGAAGCACATGATTTCTTCACATCCTTTTCAGCATTACAGATCTATAAATAGGCATGAAAATGTAGTTATGCAGAACTCAGATGCACATTTGCTCCTGTAACAGTGAATGAATAGAAAAGGAACTCAAGTCACGTTTCACTGCCCATAACTGACAGATTTTTAATTTTTTTTAAGTGAAAACGTAAAAATATACATTATCTCTGGCAATGCAAAAGTGTGCTTCCTTCCTCCCCTGCCATGTTTGACAGTGGAGGAGTTTCCAAAAGTGATCTCATTACTCAAGAATTATCAACTATGAGAGTGATCTGGGTTCATCAATTCCTGAAGCATTCATGAAAACACCTTTTTCCATGCTAATTATTTCAGTGCTTCTCAAAGGGCTGTCCATCTTTTAAAAAGTTCAAGTTAAAATATATTAGCTTGTGAAATCATGTCCAGCAATGTTCTTGTACAACAAGAACATACCACAGGAGTACACAAAGACCAAATTTATGTACTACTCTGACTCAGGTCAAAATAAAAAGAAAACAAAACAAAGTACAAAAAAACCCCCAAAAAAAAAAAGAAAACTACCAAAAAAAAAAGAAAATAAAACACCGGCACCTGTTTGACTGCAACATTGAACTTGTTTAATCCTTGGGTGGAAAGAAAATTCTGATACTTCCCTAATCACACTAGCAAATGCCAGGGCGCAGTCACTGGGGATCAAAAACAGGCATCATATTGAATCTTAGAAAATGCAGAAATAAAATGCAGACTTCTTTTAGTAATGGTAACACATTTTGGGATGTACTTCCCCAGGGTCATGCTGGGTTTTCCATCATAGTCTTTGAATCAAGGCTGGATGTCACACTAAACTGTAAACAATAGCTCAGCTGGAATTATTGGCACAATTCAAGTAAAATTGGGCTGCCACATTGATATACAAGAGGTCAAACTAGCCACTCATAATGGTCTGTCTGGTTTTTATATTAATGAACTGGGAATCACAGAAAGCTCTACAAAGCTGACAAAGGATTCCATCTCCAATTCCTCACTACCAGAACAAAGGAGGCAGAAGGTGATGGACAGCGTTGGTAAATGAGACATTTGGACAATAGCTTAAAGGGAAAATGTCTGCCTTGAAAAGAGTTATGGCAGCGCAGTTCCTTCCCTGTGTTGCCTTCTGAAATGTCATTATCTTTCTTTAAAAACAGGGAGGTTTTGTGGCTTTCCAAAGCACTTCTAATATTACAGCTGATACTAACACAGGTTCTAATGGGGAAGGATGAGGATTATCTGTGCCAGCTTCAAGGAATACAAATCACAAGGTAAAATTTCACAAAGAAAATCATACACATAAATTAAAACTTTGGAAACTAATTGCTTGCAAACTAAATGTCTGCCTCGAAAATGTGTTATAAAATTTGATGCTTCCCTTGTACCTAGCAATTCTGATTATTGTGTCTTCGAAACACTGCCAGCCAAATGTGTCTAAAATGTTATGTAAGAATACTACAAAAAGCAAAAACAGGTATTTTTTAAATTGTAGTTGTCACCACAAAATAAATAATTCTATATATTTTTTCACAACTTACTGTTCTTTATCAAGTAAAGCCCTTTGTTTCTTTTTTATTTTTATATAATGCAGGATCAAAGACTATGTACATGATTCCAGAAGAGGATGCAGTAGTCTGTGCTGACCAACAAAAAGATAGGGCCCAAATTTAAGTTACACCACTGATATGAAATGCATTGTTACTGCTAAATGAGGGTTGAGTAAGCATGCAGACTTATTCCCAGTGTTACAAATACCTAAACTTAGCTTCAAGTGGGGATATTGGGAGTTGTACCTATAATTTTGCACAAATTATATGTGAAGTATAGATTAAGTGAAAAGAAATTGAAATGAATATTGCTGCTTTTGAACACTAACATTAAGAGCAGAGTCAATTGAATCAGGTACAGCTTTTGAAGTTTTACTATTGCATTGTTTCCCTTTCTCATTAACTGTTCTTGGGCATAAAAAAAGCCCATATTTGTGTAATTGATGTTGTGTAGTTTTTTTAATATTTGGGGAAGAACATTTTCTGGATTGCTGACTTTTGGCTTTTTATGCTATTCTTCACTTTTTTGGAAAATCTATTCTTCATCATACTATAACTTCTTCTTTTGGACACATCATCTAAGATGGTACCTGCTAAAACTGAATCTATCAAGCTCTTAACCTTGCGTTATAAATATAAAAATTGGTCAGAAAGCATCTACTCTCTGTGTCTCAGTGACTTTTAAAAGTCATTCACACAGAAAATTGGCAATCTGACAGCTCAGGAAGACTGGTTTCAGTTCTGTAAAGGAAATAAATTGGTGTCTTGGTTACCAATATTAGATAGTGAAAGATCCTCCCTGTGAAAAGGCTGAATAAAGAGGGGAAAATGTTGACACAGATCAGGACATTTAGAGTTGATATGCATATCGACTGCTGCTACTTGAGACACATATGACCTCAATGGGAGGATCAGCACAGCTGAAACCAGAGTTAGAGGGAATGCAGATATGGCACAGAAACTGCAAACCAGACCCAGGCCACTCAAAGGGAAGAGTGGGAGAGATCTCTAAAATCCATGTGTTTGTCAGAAACAAGTATCACCATTAAGTGAAGAACAGTAAGAAAATAAAAGGAGTTCTTGACTTCTGAAAATTGTTTATTCAGTCCTGATTCACCAAGTCAGACACTGACTTAACACTGACTGTTGATTTAAATAGGCTTTTGGCTTAATGCTCACACTGAAGAACACCACTGTATAAGCCTTGTTTCTGTGAAAATTATATCAGAGCATAATGATAAAATCATATCACCATCCTTAGGAGTATCACCTGAGTTAAAAGTAAAAAATATTTTCTACAGTTAATCCCCTCAAATCCAATTATTTCAGCATTTATCATTATTATTTACCACTCCAGCAGAAATGGAAGAAATTGTAGAACATATAAGAACAGAAACCTCTGCGTCTCCTGAGAACCACTAGTCAGAGAGAAGTATCGGTATGAAACTACGTTTCCATCTGTATGAAAAATGCTTATCCATTTAGCAGTTTTTGAGGCACTAAAGCCTCAATGGAGGCAGATTTTTTTTTTGTGATACACACTGGACCACAAAGGCGGGAACAGTCCCCTCCTCAGTTAGGTACTAGTAGATAAGGCATATGAAGAGTACACCTTACCTACCACAGGAACATTTCAATCTACAAAAAAAATAAGGAAACCCACAATTTCACTGAATTTTCAAAACAATCCTCTGAGTTAGAAGGAGAATATGCTCTGGAGGAGGGAAAATGAGCAAGAAATACAGAACCATGGAGTTTGTAAGACAAGCTGAAAGAACTGGCAATGAAAGCTAAGGCTTTCATTTGAAGAAGAGCCATCAGGCCATGCCCTTACTTGTGCAAATACCCCCAAAGCCATATGTACTCAAGTACATCCCTATGCAAACGGTGGGGGAGGATGAATTGTCAGACTAAATCCATAAAAACCTGCAGATCTATACCTCCACTTTCCAAGGCTACAAGTCTTTATTATCTTTATGTCATCCTTAGGCTGGTCCTACACCCTCCTGTCTTTTACTGGAAGAACTCAACCCAAGTGAAACAATCCTGTTCTGTGAAGACAAGGAGGTCCAAGGCGTAGGCACGTCCCAAACCATCAGAGAACTGCAACCTGTGGGAGAGGTAAACCATGAAGATTAAGGACTGGAGTACACCAGAGGTATCCATCTAGATACATTTGAAAAATGGCAGTATTGTCCCTAAATCCACATTGGAGAGCTTTTCAGGAATTTGGAGATTTAATATTTTCTAGGAGACTGCAATAGATGAGAAGGATCTCTAGCATGCAGTTCAGAGAGAAGCTGAACCATAGGACAAAAACTCCTGAGGCATAATGCAACCACAAGCAAATAATCCATGAGTGACTTTGACACAAAATCTAAAGCAAAAATCAGATCTTAGGTATTCTTAATTTTCTTTCCATAATTTTTATATAACCTTATTTTATTATTTTTATTATTATTTCTTTATTATTTTATTATTATTTTATTATATGCAATAAGATATTATTACTTTATAATATTACATAATACCATCTATTTTATTTGTACTCTATAGAGGTTTTTTGAATACGTTTTTGCAGGGAGCACAGACTGAAAGGGGATATGATCATTCAAAAAGGAAAAGATACCAATGAAATTATAGCAACCCACACAGTCATTAAAGGATTAATGTGGACCCCTTGACAGACTGGTCAGATATTTAAGGAAACTACTACCAAGGCAATGTAAGTAAACCAGTATCAAGGGCTAAATTAAAAACAGGAACAGCAAATTTACTTACAGCTGTTAGAAACAAACAACTTACCAAAAAACCCCTAGCAGCCTGGTAATGCTCAGGAACTGACTGTGGAAAATTCAATCCAGGCAAGGAAAGCCCAACTGGAGACCAAAGCTCACAGCAATGCAAGGATCCATAAATCAGAGTCATATCCTGCAGGGCTGTCTAAAGTCACAGTGCTATCAGAGACAGGTTACAGGGCAAATCAGAGCAGTATCAAGAGCCATCCCCAGTGACCTAAAGCAGGTTTTTATTTCACAAGATATTTTATTAGAAACATAGCTTTATCAATAGCTGTTCTTCCCCGAGGCAACCCCAACCTTTGCTGGGTAAAGGTAAATTCATAAATCCTCTCCTTCCTTGTTAATTCCTGTTAAAGTGGAGCTTAAGGTATCACAACATAAGAAAAATTACTGCAGCACATTAAAACTCAAAAATATAGGAAATAAAGGAACACTGAGAAGGTTGTCTCCTGTTGCTGAGTTTCACTTCAGGTGAATTCATAAGCTGACAAACAGAAATATTTATGCAATTTTGTTTTAGAGTAGTACCTCTGATGCTCGCTGTGAGAACACACCACAAAAAGAATTTATCAGTAAACAGCAGGAGATACAGAAGTCATAAATGACAACCTGTCCTTGGAGATAGACAAAAGGAAATGAACTCTAAGGATTTTTATCTGAGGACTACGCTGAGCACATTATCTGATAAACCTTGGGAAGGCAGAATACATGAAAAAAATCTTCTTTTGGCTCCTTTTCATAATGTATGGTACCAAAAAGTAAGGATAACTGGGGGAAAAAAAAGTCTGAGTCTCACTTTTATTTTCCTACAAATTACTCTTCACATTTGTTTTACAAAAGGAAAAAACTAAGCACTTGCTTTTAAGTACATTATCACTAACAATTAACATTCAAAAAAAATTGAGGTGAAAGACCTCCATTCCTAAAATTGAACAATCCGACAGCCAGCATTGAAAACCTGAGGAAGAGCCCAATAAATGGAACACAGGAGTAGCAAAACAATTCTAAAAAATTATCTCCAGTAACAATAGACAAATCATTTCAAAAGTGTTACATCTCTCCCATCTCACCCTCATGCTGCTATCCCTCAGTATGTGACAGAAATGTCAGAAGCAGAGCAACAAGAGATCCATTCCTCTGTTGTTGTTTTTTAAACTGTTTACAGCCTTGGCCAAATAAGAGTCAGTCAAGGAAAAATTAACATTCTGCTGTACAGGTGGAATTGTGCCAGGGATGAAATACCTGCACAGCAAGAACAAATTCAAGAATTAAAATGCACCACCTTTCTGCTGCCAACATCATCACAAACATCTCTGTTTTTGAATTGTGTGAGCAGCTGTCTACCTGTGGGAGGTGTAAAGACTTAAAGATCAAAGTCGCCTGTCTCAAACACTGTTAGGGCCACAGAAGGACTGTGCCGTGAGATAGGCACAGAATGGAGCAACAGGAGGGTGCCAACTCCAAGCCTGGCAGAAGCCAGATCTGGCTATCACATCCTGAGTACTGCATCCAGACAAAAAATCCCACTGTGGCAAACTGCATATAGAAGCAACTGCTCATACACATATCAATAGTGAAACAAAGATCACCCCAAATTATGGGACAGATGGCACCTGTACCCAGAAACTACCACTAAAGAACCAGCCCTGAAAATGCTTCTGGACACCTGGAACTTGGACTGTAAATTAAGACACCATGACAGAAACTTGAGATTAGATGAAGGTGATGCTATTGTCTGAATGTTATCTCAGGTCTAGGGGAAGGTTAAAAACACTGGGGGAGAAGAATTTATCACTGTGAATGGACATAAAGAATGCAGCAACAAGGAAAGCCAATTCAGCAATGGTGCTGAAATCAGCTTGGACTGAGTAAAAGGCAATTTTGGCAAGGGGAGATTACAACCACCAATTCACAACCCACTGACTCCAGAGAAAGACTAAGCAGGCAGACTAATTAGCCTTAGAGGTCAGAGAATCATTTAACCAACAGCATAAAAGAACTGTGTGGCCAACAAGCATTAATTCCTTTGTTTGCTAAAATATATAAACAAATCAAAGTTTGGAACAATCTGGGGACCTCCACCACCAAGCAGCCAAGGGTAAAGAAGGGTCAATGGGACACTCCTGGAGCCACAGGTGGTGACTACCTTATGCATTCTGTCTCCCTTTTTCTCTCTCTTTCCTCTCTTTTCTATTTCTTTCTCTCTACCTCACATTTTATTACTAGATAAAATCTATACTATTGACTTTAGCATATGGTCTCATTTGTACCTTAGCTCAGGCAGAGGCATCTCTCAATAATCAGTTCTTAACAGGAGGAGCAGAGGAGCGCAGGGAGTGAAGAGAATGCATCTTGGGACAGAGCAGAATACAGAATGAAGGTGAGAACACAGGGAACTGGGTTTTTTTTCTTTGCTTCCTGGTAACAAAGTATTAAGAAGAAATCAACTTTAAAATTGGGAGTGTTATGGAATCACTCCTGTTAGTGATCTTGGCAGCCATAACTGGCTAAATATGTTATGCCTTGACAGAAATGGAAGCCACTCAATAAAAGGGAAAAAAACCAAAAACATAGAGCACTGCAGAAATCAGCACTGAGAGCTCCTACTGAACCAAAACCTCAGCATGACGTTAAAGAGATATTGTATTGCAAGAGGTACCATCTGTTGTGTTTGGATCTGAAAAGTTGAAGGGCTAGAGGCAAAACTTGCTCCAGCAACAACCTTTATTCCTCAGCCCTGAAAGCTAACCCCTTCTTGAGCTGAGCAGATCAGATTAGACCCATATCTCCAAATCATATTCAGCAATATGTGTTCTGTGTGTTCTGAGAAAAAAACAGGTATGCTTAGGTGGAACCATCCTTTAAATCAGGTCACTGCTGATTTCAAAAACAGCAGCTATTGACACATTATCTAACAGTTACTGGGAGCTGATTAATCACTCCATGTGCAATACAAAACGTCATTTTCTTGCCTAAGTCATAACAGAAATGTCCAGAAGCTTTGCATTGCATCAGGATTCCTTGCTGTTCTGCTCACATGTTTTGGATGATGTAGAAGAAAGCTGTGGACACTATCTGAGATCCATCCCAAGGACAGCCACCCTTCATAAGATTTCCAATCAGCATCAAAAAATGAGGAAAATGGCTGAGCTTTGCTATAGGCAATAAATGGGCCAAAAAATCCTGTGCCTCCATGTCATGAATGCTCATTTACCTGATTTAGCTAGAGTAAAAATGAGCTGTGCTGATAAAAAAGAACTGTATAATGATACACCAAAGGGAGACGGAGAATTTGTGATCCTCTGAATTATTCCTTCTAGTCTTTCACTAATATCAAATGCATTCATGAAAACAAAGTCTATCCAAAGGGTTCAACCATATACTACTTGATTACAATCATTAGATATTATCCGGAAACTAAAAAAAAATTTAAAATACTAATAATAAAAATAAATAGATAAACCCACCGCAAACACAAAAAATACCAAACAGAAAAACCCCTTCTTTATATTGAAAAATACCAAAATTTATAGTTCCCAGTGTGGGGGGAAAACTTTTCTCACACAGCTTGGAAGATGTCAGAGAAAACAAGATTTTCTCCTGAACTTAACCTTCTGTTTCTAACCTCCAGTCAAAATTTTTCCCCTTGAATAATAATTTTCTGCATTTAAAATTCAGCTACTTGCCAAGCACATAGCATCTGTTTAAACAAAAGGAAGAGATTAGTGGCGTCTACTGCCTGTGATAGGAAAACAGCCAAGCTTTGATAAAACTACGCTTCAAGTTTGCCTTTACTGTTTTCAAAAACTGCAGCTGTTCCTTCCAACATTTTTAAGCCTTAAGGTCTCTCGCATGACCTTGAAGACTTACAAAGCTGCAGAATTGTTCTAGACACTTGTAAACTTTCTAAAGTAATGCATTTCAAACTGTTCCCTGTGACTTCCTTTTTATGAACAGGCTCATTTAATGTCTGTTAGTTAAGTTGAAAGGCACTCATTTGAGAGATTTCTTCTGGAGGTAATGTCATACACTTGCATGAAAAAAGGTAGACATTATATGGGTTAGCTAATTAACCCATCCAGAAATTCTTACCATTAAGATGAAATCAAAGAGAGAAATCTATTGCCAACTCCTCAATGCAACAAAGCGTCATCCCTTTAATACCCAGATTTATTGTTCTGTAATAAAAAAGTGAAATTTAAAAGGTTTTCTTAAAACAAATTTCACTTGTTTTTTTAACCTGTATGAGATTTCTTTATAATAGTACAGAATAATAGATCACAGTCAATTACCTGAATTTAGAACTGATTATACTTTTTCTGCATTTTCTTTTTAATGGGTGCAAGCAGTTCTTTGGGTTTATATCCTGAATGAGGAGTGATGAAGAGAAAAAAGATCTTTCTAGAGTGAGGTAGAAAAGTGGTTTTTCTTACTGAGGTCAAACCAGCCCTAAGCACAAAAAATTTAGTTCTAGTACTCAAAAAGACTCTGGGGATATTCTAACACCACAAGATGCTTTTTCTTATTTAACAATGCAATGAAGTCTTGAATTTTCCTTGCCTTATTCTTAGTACTCATGATATTAATGAAAATTTCCCACTCAGTGAACTCTATTGATCATGCAAGTGCCTAAACTTGGCGACAGACAGACAATAAGATTGCCTTACTGTGGTATGCTCTGACACAAGTTTAAAGGCACCATCAGTCACTTACACCATAAGATGGATAGATTTTATAGGATGCTCAATTCTTTAATTTTTTCATCAATATGCTCTTTACCTGGGATATTCAGAAATAGGGAAGCATGGGCTCAGAGGAAAATCAGTCTAAAGCCTAAAATGATTATACAAGGGTTTATAATTTCACTTAATGTTGTGGACCATTAGATTAAAAAAAAAATTAAAAAAAAAAAAAACCAACCTATATTTAACTCCTCCCTATCTCCTAAAATCCTACACTAAAAGAACTATTTGCATCTCAGGTTGAGGATGTGAAGCATCAAGGCTTCTGAGAAGAGGCGATTACCAACGTCCAAGAATCATTAGACAGACCAAAAAAAGCCCACAAGAATTACTTCAGAATTGTGACATTTAAAAATTATGTTTTCAGTTGTTTTCTAACTTCTGGGATTGGACTCCACAGGCACTACATCTTTGACTTTCATCTAGACCAAGAAGGATGAAAAACTGATTTGATTTTTAAAAAATAAATGAGAGTGTGAGCTCTTGCAGGTTCACAAAAGGGAGTTAACACTCTACACAGTGCCGAATATGGTAGGGCTCATGCCCAGCCCAAGATATTAGCATGGCTAATGCAGTCAACTGAATTTTTAGCTTCATGGAATGGTCCCAGAGAGCATCACACAGCTACTGGATTTCAAATTAAAACTTTGATTAAAATAATTACATAAATAGCTGATGTGGCTATGACAAGAAGAGACACGTAGAATATCTGGGTGTGATTGCAGCACTAATTAACACATAACAGACTATAGCCTCACTGTCAGAAAAATGCAATCAATTAGTAGTGAAATACATGACTTTTTAAGAAGAGCTGAAAGATCTAGGGGAAAGAGAGATAAAGAGAAGGAACCAATGAAGACTACATAAAATGAGTTAAAGCTTGCAAAAAACAAAAAGATAAAGACAGCAAAACAGAATGAGTAATTGCTAGCTACAGGACCTGAAGGTGTGAGAAGTCTTTATCAATTATTGAAAAGAAAACAAAATAGAGCAAAAGCTGCAAGACCAGCCCTGCACACAGACACATGAGTAACCCTTTTACAGCATTACAAACACATTTTTGCCCAAGCACTGTAACCCCCTAACAGTGAAGTTCTCTTGGCTTCTAAAAGCTCGCAGGGAAAAGAGACGTATTTGTTTCAGCTAATTAAAAAAAGAAAAAAAAAAAAAAAGAAAAAAGAAAAAAAAAGAAGTAAAGGGAGAACTCTGGAGAATATATGACAGCAAAAAAATAAACTTAAATCACCAAAGGACAGATATCTTATTTCTCCATTTCTCATTCTTATTCAGCATGATTTCTGTTCACAGGCTTATCAGTAGATTGTTGCTCACTGACAATTTTTGTTGAAAGTACAAAAGATGCAGTGTCTGTAGGGAGAAAAGATCAGTGATCAGTCTCAGCCAGATGAAACAATGCTGATTTACACCACCTAAATATATGCATGTCATCAACTGAAATATCATTATCCACAACAATATCAAGTCAGATTTATAGCTTGTGTCTTTCCTGAAATGTTCAGGAAAGAAATAATTTTTTTAGGGTTTACTTATGAAGACTGTTACCTTTACTCCTTATGAAGCCCATGTAAGAGGCACTCAAAATTGCAGTCTCTGCATTTGGGGAGTCATTATTATCCTGCCATTACTCTTCTGGATGGGGAATAAAAGTAGATGAAGATATTTGGGTAGGAGGAAAGGCTGATGACCACCAGGAGAAGCAGCATGACAAGAAGGAGCAGGTGAGTCTCTCTGCCTAGTGAGTACACCAAAGCATCCATAACCAGAAACTTCTATCAACAAGGACAAGAACTTTACAGGCAAGGACAGCTGGGTGTTATCTCTAGCCTGACGTATTTGCAAGGACTGAAATGCAAGAGGGATTTCATCGGCTGTCCTATTAAAGTTTGCCTTGGTATCTAATTAAATTGCCCATGGTTTAGTTTAAATCACATAATTCCTCCTCTGTTCTCAACAATGAATGAAAATAATAGGCAAAAACTCTGAAATCTCTATGAATTCATAGATATCTCTTAAATTTCCACTCTCTGACCTGAAGATATTTGTTCATCTTGACTCTTTCCTCTATGCCAGTTATAATATCTAACCCTTCAGTCTCATTATTTATACCTCTATTTTAGTCCCAGATTCACACAATGGACAGATAAGGTTGGCCAGAGCTATATGAGGTCATCTGGTCCAACCTCCTTGCTCAAGCAAGGTCATCCCAGAGCCCATTGCACAGGATTATGTCCAGATGGTTCTCAAATATCTCTGATGAGGGAGACTCCACAGCCTCTCTGGGCAATCTGTTCCAGTGCTCAGTCACCCACACAATAAACATCTTCCTCATGTTTGGGTGGAGCTTCCTGTGCATCACTTTCTGCCCATTGCCTCCTGTCCTACTGCTCAGCACCAGTGAGCAGAGCCTGGCTGCATCCTCCTGGCACCTCCCTTCAGACACTCACAGCCATTGATGAGCTCCCCTCTCAGTGCCTCTTCTCGGGGCTGAACAGGCCCAGCTCCCTCTGCCTTTCCTCCTAAGAGACGCTCCAGTGCCTCAATCCCCTTTGTTACCCTCCACTGGAGCCACTCCAGGAGCTCCATGTCTCTCTTGCCCTGAGGGGCCCAGGACTGGACACAGCAGTCCAGATGTGCCTCACCAGGGCTGGGCAGAGGGGCAGGATCACCTCCCCTGGCCTGCTGGCAATGCCCTTCCTAATGCACCCCAGGATTCCATGGCCTTCTTGGCCACAAGGACAGGCTGCTGGCTCATGGATGGCTTGATGGCCACCAGGACCCCCAGGTCCTTCTCCACAGGAGGTCAGCCCCCAGCCTGTAGTGGTGCAGAACCCTGCATTTCCTTTTGTGGAATTCCAGAAGATTCCAACCTGCCCATCTGCCCAGCCTGTTGAGGCCCTTCCAAAGGGCTGCACAGCACTCTGGGGTATTGGCCTCTCCTCCCAGCTTTGTGTCATTAGTGAACTTGCTGAGGACACATCTGCCCCTTCATCCAGGTCATTGATGAACAAGTTAAACAATACTGGGCTCAGTATTGAAGCTTGGAGGACACCACTGGTGACAGACCTCACACTAGACCCTGTGCCACCAATTAGAACCCTCTGGGATCTGCCGTTCATCCAGGCCTCCATCCACCTCACTGTCCACTCATCCAGTCCACACCTCCTGAGTTTGCCTATGAGGATATTGTGAGAGATAGTGTCAGAAGCCCTGGTGACATTGAGGTAGACAATGTCTACTGCTCCTCTCTCATCCATCTGGGTCATTTTTTGTCATAGGAGGCAATCACGTCTGTCAAGCATGATTTAGCAATGATTTCTTTTAAATACAGGCTTCCAAAAATCAATATTTCTGTTAAGGGTTCAGCACACAACAATGTATAGTACGTTGTTCACTATATTATTCAGCACACTTTAAAGCCAGTACATTGTTGCCAAGAGCAATCACTTTTCTGTTTGTTTTTTTTCAAAATTATACCCTAGTTATATTAGCTTAATCTGAATCCCACATATCAATCACGATCTCTGCTAGTGATTCCTCAACTGGTGGAAAAATACTCCATATTCAGTTTTGTCCTGCATATTCCTATTTTTCTCTCCCAATTCATCTGTTCATTTCTATGGCAGCCTACAACCACAGCTGCACTGTAGAAGAACAGATCCTAAACTGACCACGGAATGGTCCTCTTACTCCAGGCTAGATTTGCTAAGTCTACCTTAAGTACATGAGAAACCTAAAAGGCTCACTCACAGCAATGATACATACCACATATGCACAGCACATTACCTGGTCTTCACTCAACCTTCTTGATCCTACTGGCCAAAACAGGTGTCTGTGCAACCTTTAACATACCAAGAAGCTTTTCCTGGCTTAAGCATCTGAGAGCAGTAGAAAACCACCACACTGTTGTACAGATATGCAGGACATATGATGGGCACAGAACTCAGTACAAGGATCTCCCCTTGAGAGAGCACAATACCCCCACAGACATTCTGTGACTCCTGCTGTTCACCTTCTTTCTGTGCCACACACTCACTAGCCAAAGGCAAGTGAAAGATCCAGCAAAAGAAATTCTCCATTAGTAGAAAATAAGTGCAGTCAGGTTGCACATGATCTCTCACACCATGTTAACACATACATGCATGCTAATAGTGAGAATTGTCCTGCTTAAGGCACCAAGGCATACAGGAAAATCTGCATCTCAGTCTTTCTCCCAGTTCTGTAGGTGCAGCACTCACTGGTTGTGCCTTATATGGACACACCACTGTATTTATGAACACTGGGAAGAGCAGCCAAATACTAAATAGCTGCAATTGTTCCAGCCACAAGCACTCTGTAGGAAGCCTGGGGATTAAAAAACATTTATTGAATAACTGCTATAACTCAGCAGTTGTTGACATAGCAGAGTCCTTCTCTATATTATTATATTCCCCAGATCATGGACCACAACAACTCACAGCAAACTCTAATTTTAAAGACTGGTAAAAATGCAGATATTTTATATATTTTATGTTGAATTTACAGTGTTAAGAAGAGGTGTGCCAAGAATAATATCTGACTGAATTATTTTACTACAAAATTTTCAGGAAACACGAATAATAACAGACACAATCTTTAAACAGAAAACAGCTATGGCATGCATGTGTATATATTTCTGTGTGTAAATACAATTTTCAACTACTTTTATATACACACTTTTTTTCCTATTTCTGCTAATATTTTTAGAGGGTGTCTTAGAATATTACTTGCATATTATTTGTTCCTAACGCTGATTTTCTGATTTTCTGAATTCATGCATCATATTAGATCTACCACTGAAGAGTATAGCATGCTGATATATAATTACAAAGTGCAAGTTGTATTTTGCAACTCAGTGAAGGACAACTCACATTCACTGATAATTTAGAAAATAACTTCTTTTTTCTTTTTTTTTTTAAATTAAAATGTCTCATTACCTTCAAGATGTGGAGAAGAATGGGTTCCATAACATCAGTATCGTTCTTAAAATTATTTAGGTATTTTAAAGACTTTCACGTTGCTTTCAAAATTTCAGTCAACTCCTATAGACCAACACAGATATCTTATTCAACACCTTTATATCATTTAAGCCTTACTTGAGTCCTCAAGGTAGTTTTTGGACAAAATGTAACCCCTTTTGCAGCATCACAACTAGATTCTAGGGATGCTCTCTTCTCAGGCTGAGAATCATCAGATCTAAAATGCTATGTTAGACCAGCTAACTATGATGTCCTTGTGACCAGAGCTTTGCAGGGTGCATCTGGACTGCAAAGCACTGTGAAGTTTAGATCCACTCTCAAAACACCAGCACCTTTGCTGTGTCACCAGCCCTGCTCTTAGGAAAATTTTCTGCCAGAGGACGGTGAATGCATTTTGCAGTGGTGAATGCTGTGGAATAATGGATTGCTGGGTTTGTATCTGCAATCAAAGGAACAAAAGAGAACTAGCAATGAGCAAAATAGAGTTGGCTATGTAAATTTCACATGCTTGTCGTATCTACAAAGGTAATCAGGTCTCTCTTTCACCAACCTCAGCACCTAGGAAGTGTCAGCATACCCCAGAAACTTCTTTTTAACCTACCTAAAAATTATTTTAGGATAGGAGGCACTAGGAGTAGGAAATGCAATCATGCGCATTCAGTTTCCAGGAAATTCTCTGGGTTTTGCCTTGAACTGTGAATGTGCCATTCAGCGCAAATCACACTTTTAGACAGATTTGCAGATTGAACAGGCCTTTCAAAATTACATAGATGATTTTCAAAGTGCACGTTTTCACACCTGAATTCCTCAGATCTTGCCAAATGTACTAATTTTAGTATAAGTTCAGACAAGATTTGGGGCATGTGTGGTTTAATGTCTGGTATCAGTATGACTGCCAGATATCTAATTGCAGCTCGAAAGGTATCAAGCAGAATGGATAACACAGTCTTCTTAGCTCCTCTCATAAACTTAGTTATCTCACCGATAACTTTCCTTGAAAGTAAAAATTAAAGAGTATTGCTCGTTACTTTTGTGTCTAGCCCAAACATTTCCAAAGTGGTGCAATATATACTATACTTGGTGATTCAAATCCTTGTAGCTGTATTTTAGTAATACTCAGGCTCTGTTGAGCTAGTTGGGTTTCAAAGCCAGTGGGCTCTTCTAAAATGATATTATTTGCATTTGTGTTTGGAGAGGTTTGCTTTGCTGATTCAGGCTTTTTGAAACTCAAAAGGTCAAAGGTCAAAGAAAATCTTCATGCCACATCCAATGAACCAATAATCTAGGGACTCAAAGAATTTTGCAATAATATGTTCCAGAAGGAAGTAGAGATATCTTCCCTCTATTTCCCTGCTGTAGATTTCAAGTTACTTTTCTGACATGACAGTAAATCTGCAGAGAGAAAAAGCATTGAAAATATATCACTCCATGAAATGGAATTATTTTATTTTCAGTCACATGCAATACTTTGAAGGTGAACTCTATTTCGTTTTCTGATGGTACTCTTTTCTTTCTATTTTTTAAAGCTTTGTGCATGAGAGAACAAAGGGAAAGGATTTATTCTCTTCAGATGTAGTTAGAAAATGGAAAATACAATGCAATAAATGCCAAATAGACCCAACTAAATAGGTATTGTTGTACAAGAAAAGAAGACATTTAATCTCTTGAAATCAATATGACACTAACAAATTTTGCAAAGAAACCTCATTAGTAGAGCCTAGCTTAAATGCACTATTTAGCACATATAATTATGCATTATTCTTTTAGTCATATATTGGTGTGAAGAACTTGTGAAGAATCAAAATACACAGATTATAGGCTTGACAAGGAACTCTAACAGATAAAAGATCATTCCTCTGCTATTTTGTGCAGCCAAGTTATTTGAGCAATAATCTTGGAAAGCTCTTAAAATAATTATATGCTGGCTGCCACTGCAGTACTGTTAGGAAGCTGGTCCAGAATGACTTTTTTCCCAGAACAAAAAAGCTTTTAATTAATTTCCATCTTAAATGTATTCAAAGTTAATGACTTGTTTCTTTCTACACTTGTCTCTTTTTTTTATTTTATTTCTTGTATTAAGTAATTATTTTGCAGTTTAACTGGTTAATTACAACTTGTGCTTTATTAATTATAAATTGTTATAATTGCATAAAAGATGAACTATAAATGGTTACAATTACACAAAAGACTGCATTTTAATTTAATGGGAGAGTGTGAGAGATATTAATGGTTCAAATATCTCTAAGATCAGCAAAGGACTTTGCCCACTTTAGCAAACTCTATAAAGAGGCAACTGCTCCTCTGCAACAATTGAACCACCAGCCCCAAAATACGCCTCCTGAATTTCAGGAGTTTGGACTGTGAGTAAAGCCACCTGACAGGAACCTGGCTAAAAATAAAGGTAGTAGTATTGTTCAATTATCTCAGGTCTAAGAAGCAAACAGGGCTGGAGGGAGAAGAATGAATCCACAAGGAAAACTAATTCAGCAGCTCTCCTGAAAATCAGCTCTGTCTGGGTCTGGCAAGCTGTGGCCCACTGCCTCATTCCTGAGGCCTTCCATCTGGGAACTGCACATGACCCACTGTTGCAGCCGATCCACAGTTTAGCAAAAGACAGGGTAAAACTCCCCCACTACAAGGGAGGTGCTTGGCATCCCCATGAGTACCTGAACACATACTAACCCATGGACGTCTGTGTTTCACAGGACCCCACCACCAAGAAGACCAGAGTGAAAAAGGACCAGTGGGATGCTGCAGGAGTCACAGGGGCAGTGGCTATCTTTTTAATCAGTCTCTCTGACACTCTTTCTCCCCTCTCTCCTTCTTTTTTATTTCTCTCTATCTCTGTCTCACATTTCTTGTTGAGTAAAATCTGTACTATTGACTTCAGCGTATGGTCTCACTTGCACCTTAGTCTGCACAGAGGCATCTCCCTTGTAGTAAAAATCATTGGATCATAATGGGGAGCCTTGTGTCTTCTGTTACTAGGTAACACTGAAAAATACTTAAAACCAAATATTAATATTTGCACTAGAGCTGCAAGGACTGGATTTCACAAACTGCAATATTTGGTGTAACAAACCTAACTGCTACCCAGGGAGAAATTCCTTCCTTTATCCATAAGTTCTGTATTCATTAATTCCCACTGTATCCTTCAAAATTGGGATTAAATTGCTGGTCAGAAATCAGTGTCCCTTTGTCCAAGGATGTATTCTGCTCGATTGAGTAAATTGATCTTAAGAATTCCAATGCTTTCCTATTCTGTAACTTCTTGGTTACTTTGTATTTTAACATTAATATTGTGACTAGATAAATGGTAATAAATACAAATGTTTAAGGCTCCCAGCCACTGGCCTCAGCATTTCCTAGGCTGTAATAACTCCTGCTCTTTCCTAGGGGCATAGAAAAGGCAGTTATTAAAGCCTGCCAAAAAGGAAATACTGTAAACCCCATAAGCAACAAAATATTATCAATTCTAGCAGAGATTTAATGATTCACCAGAGGAAGAATTTGTGCTTAAAGACTTCTGTGAGCATCTGTGTCAACAGTCAAGTGATATGGGCATTTGCAAAATTTCTCATCTTACCCTGAAGACATGTCAGCACCTAATTTTGCTCCTGTCAAGTCTAAGACTTTACTTACTATTTCTCTGCTTGCCCTGTCTTGCAACCCTGTTAGAATTGGCAACAAATTGTTCAACTACCACTTCAGAAACTTATAGTCTCTTTTCACCCAATAATCAAAAGGTCAGAAAACTTGCCTATTTCAAGAAATGTTGATTCTCTGCTTTTCCTGGGAGTGTGTAAACTCATGTCCTCCACATTAGTGCAGCCTAAAGAATGCTCCAGAACTGCATAAAAAAAGAAGAGACATGGGAATACTTCAGAACATACTCTAATTTGAAGCATGAGAGCAGTTGAAAATCCTGAAGAGGAGAAACTATGAGTTTATCTCTGACATCCTAGGAGAAATACCCGTGTGAAATGGAGCATGTTTTGGGGGAGAGTGTAAACAAAAGTACTTGCTAAGTCTCCTTGAAGTTAAGGTCCTCAAGTCAGCAGAGTAACACTCTGTTCCAGATCTAAGTATGCCACTCACGGCACCATTTTTTGCACATGCTTCACATGACCTCCCCTCCAGGCATTACAGGCCTCCCAAGTCCTGTAGAGATGGGGCCTCTGATCTTGGACCCAAACAACCTTCAGGCAAAGCCAAACTCACTACCTGAATCAGTCTCCGTCCTTGATGACAAATAAAAAACACTTGAGCCTCTCCTTCCCCCAGAAAAGTCAACAGAGAAGCACCAACAACAAGTAGGAAGCTGAACATTCTCCAAACAGAGCAGCTGTTTTCCCAGTTTGTTGTGACAATGGCCTTGGTGCAATGGAGAATGCCAGGCTGTAACCCCTTTGCAAGAGAAAGGCTGTGGAAAGGGCCAGGGCTCACCTCTTATTTTGTGTGTGGCATTTCCAGCAGTTTAAGTTAATATACTAGATACAGAAAAAATCACACCCTTCTTGGTACTCAATTTTTGACACAGACAACATAGAAAAGTAAAGCACCAACTTTGAATGGTTTGATTTCCGCTATGCTGTACTTGGTCAGTCTGGCCAAGAGCATGTTTCTGCTTGGGCTCCAAAGGAAACCCCAATAAGAAAAAGACAGCCTTGCCCTGGCAGCATTTTCTTTTTACTTTCCTCCAGGAGATTCCTTAATCTCAGGTGTCGCAAGAGCATTGCCCCTTATTACCCTGCACAGCCTCCATAGCAGCCACAGACAGGAGAGGGAACACAGTCACACAGGAAAGGTTCTCTCCTGGAACAACAGGATCCTTTCCCAGCTCTCACACACCACAGTGCAGCACCTGCAGGGACTTGGTATGACTCCCAAGACCTGCAATAACTGTCCTGACCATAAAGCAACTGCAACGGGATGCCAAAGAGGATATGGCTGCATCATCAGATGGTACAGCATCTTCTGTATAATGGACCTTTTCTGATTCAGTGAACTCACTAATAAACAACTTCAAACTCTGCAACAAACATTTATTTATCCACAAACACTTCTAAATATGAACATGGGTTTATTTGCCCAAATCTACCTGAATCCATACTCAAAAGCATAACTCTACAACTGACCAAAAGAAATCTGAATCTACATACAAAACAAAGCCATTAATTTTTTTTCTCAAAACACTTTCCTGCATATTTGCCCTACTCATAGTAAAAAACACAGAATTCTGAATCCCAATATCTTATACACATCTAGAAAGAACTGCAAAAGCATTCAGATAAAACCTCTCCATCCTCCAGAGTTATCTTCAGCTTTTCACAACCAAGATGTTAAAAAAATTACACAAGTAGATGATTCATTCTGGTTCCAAGAGCTGATGTTTTTTCAGTTCACTACACGATTTGAGCTTATTTCTCATAGTGATGTACTTCTTTTGCCAGTGCTGATTAACATTGATTTTGACCCTGGTTCATCTCAATTATATAAAAATATGGCCTTGCTGAGAGGCCATTTTTAATGGCCATTAACTTCTCATGCAGAAGATCATTCCTTTCTGCATGCAGCAGATGCACAGAATGGGAAAGGCTTCACTGCATGGTTTTCAAAGTTCCTTTATACTTAGGTTTGAATAAATCCCTCAAATGTCCTGTGAAATAAAACAAACTTGTTTTCTTGACAGGACCTGAACTTAACCTCTGATATACAGAATTAATCAAACATTCCTGTAAACCAATCATCCAATGCAAAGTCCAAAAAGTTTCTGATCTCCTAGAACCATGTTAACCTTTAAAAAAGAAACATAACTTTAGAAAATTTGTTTTAAATAATTGAATTCTGAGTCACAGCAACAATACATAGTACAATGGCTGCTATTAAAATACTACCATCTAACCTGTCATATATATAATTCTATGGTGATGTAATCCCATTCATTCCCTAGACAATGTTCAATTTTCAGTCTTCAGTAGGTTTGTCTAGGTTTCACTTAGCCTTTAATTTGAGAGTTCACTGAATGCATATTGCTCAATTTAGCCCTCTCTGCAGGTGATTCTCACCCACACAGAGCTTATGCCTGACATTTTTCATGCTATTGCCTGTAATGTTGGAAACAAATAATTTTTAAAAGAATGCACTCATGGAAGAGATAATATATGGTTAGATCATTATGTTGATATTGATTTCTTGAATATTTTTAGAATATGGCTTTTTTTTCTCTCTTTTTCTTTTTTTTTTAATAGTAGCCCAATGTTTACTAAAGGTTGCAGATCTTACTAGCAGTGAACAAATGACTATTTTATCCTATACAGTTCTGATTCAGCTTTGAATCTTTTTGCTAACATAGAGTATAATGTGTAAAAGCCTTTCTGGTTTTCTTTCACACTTGCATTTTTGGAAGCAGGTGCATGTTTTGTGGTATCTGATGTCTCTTTGACAATTTTCCTTGACAAAATATTTACAAGGAGTTGTAAATATTCTCAGCCTCATGGAATTTTTCAGTATGAGACATCTGACTTACTACCAACAGCTCTAGGAACTAAACCCAACTTTGAAAATTGTTAGTCAGGGTTTGATACACAGCGTTTTTTAACACTGTCTACTTGCCAGAAGAGGAATTCTGTGAATACTATCGCTCGTCACTGGGGAGCAGGATTACACATACCATGCAGTTAATACTTTACTTTGCAGCAGTTTAACACCTAAATCTTGCCAGTGCCATTACTGGTAGCTCAGTGATATTATTTTCCAGTATTGCACTGATTTAAATACAAGAAAACTGACACTTAGTATAGAATATTTGGAGATTTAATTCTAGTAAGTGCAGTTTATAGTACTACCTTTTTGCCAACAGGACTGTGATACAGATGTTTATACATCTGAATGGTGCATTAATATTTTAAATTATATTCTCAAGTGGACAGATATTGACTTATACACCAACTATTGCCAATAAGAATGGGTGGTTTATGAATTGCTCCATCCATCTGTCTATTTAATGGAGAAGTAACACTGTCCAATTAGCTCAAAGCTGGCAACACCTCAGAAGTTTATTATAAAAACTTTACAAAGTGTAATCTAATGATTTAAAATACACTGTATTTATCTTGTGGCCTTTTTTTTTTTTTTTAGTTTTCATACCATTCAGGAAAAGTTTATATTTTAAATCAATGTCAGCAATTTTGGTTTATGCTTATTGTTCACAAGAAAGAATGCCCAGAATGTTGCTGTTCTGGAGAGGCATATTTATGGACTCTATATTTTTAGAAGGTAAATCTTCTTTTACACCAGCACAATAACCTTATTCCCATAAGTAAGTCTTTCTCCCTGAGGTCAGTGAGATTTTTTTCTGCATGAGAAGCATAAAAGTGAAGTATTAAACCCTGAATAGGTTTCCTACCAATGGATTAGTTGGCTCTTTTGTACATAGCTTCAGCACATATCTATCTCTCTGTTAAAAAAGCTGGATTTCTTCTAGCACCAAACATTCATGGACTCATATCATAATCCATCATTCTGAAAATACAAATGAGTAAGGCAAGGTCTGTAAGTCCTTTTGCAAAAGTATGAATTACTAACCATTTATCACTGATAAGACAGGTAATACTGGGACATTAAAAGCTGAAATGGTTCAGAAACTTTTTAAAATAGCACTTCTCCCTACAGCTGAGATTAACTGAGATTCCCATCTTCCCCTCAGTATTGTTAATTCTTTGAAGCAAAATCCATCATGTCATAATACAGCTATGTATTGTAGCCCACAAAAGTCCAATTCTGATTTCGGTCTCTAGATACTATCAAACACTACAATTAATTTCTTTTTAATATATTTTTTAATGAGAAATATATGCTTTTGTGTCCAAAAGAAATTGCATCATGTACACAGCTCACTGAAAATTTGACTACAGGGAAAAATATTGCACTAAGTTCCTGAAGGGTCCTCCATAAATATGGCTAAGAAATAAGATTACTTTTGAAGTTCTTTGTACTTTTTCCTAGCTCTTTGTCAGTGTCAGACCTGGTCACAAAATCATCTTCCATATGAAATGATAAACAGGCAGATAATAAGATAATAATGCAAAGCAATTACTATGAGTGCTTCAAATAAAAGCAGCTAAAGCATTTCAAGCTGTAGTCCTGTTCACTGCAATATAATTTTTCTAGAGCACTGATGCTCACAGACAAGTAAAACACACTTATAAGTCCTCTATAATCTCTGTAATTGAAAGATACTGGAGACTCCACATATCAAAAGAATGCATGTATCTAATCCCTGTACAGAACAACTCACTGTGAGGAGAGAACACCCAGGACATATACTGACATTGCAATTTACAATCTGTGGAGACAAACTCAAACCATAACAAAAATTTCTCAGTTCTGACTTTTTCTCAATGTTCAGCTCTAAGGTTTGGAGCAGCATACTCCTTTCTTTGGTATAACCACATATTCTGCACTAACATAGTCATTTTAATTTTTCCAGTGGGACCAAACTGTACAGTAAGATGAGAAGTGATTTCATCTTGCATAATTTGAGTTTTTTCCATGTTCTGATTTTTTTTAACAATAAAAGAACAAAATTTAGTGAAACATTTACACATACCTTCCAATTAAATTTAGAATAGGCTGAGGAGACCTACAGGAACAATTCAAGAGCTCTTCATACAATATTTGCTTGAAGTGTGGCACAAATAGACGCAACAGTAGATTTTGCTACAGAAAACAATAAATTCCTTTTTCACTTGGATTAATAAAAAATGAGATCTCACTATGGATAAATAAATCCCTTCCACCTATCATAAAGGTAGCACAGGCAATATATTGGAAAGCTCCCAGCAAATGCAGCTACTGCTTCTTCTGGTTCAAAGACCTGAGGTGCTCTCCAAGGTAGGCATCTTCTCTGCACCTGATCCCCCAGGTCCAGGAGCTGAGCAGCCCAGATCATTCAGAATTTTTATTAAGATTGCCAACAACACCTTCAGCAGAACCTGTAGATGGAATAACCTTGCAAAATACAGCACTGACACAGTGTGATCTGATTTCATTCTGCAACAAGCAAAAAGGTTTTAGAAAGGATCTTTATCAAAGTGAAATTTAACCCTGTCAGAAAGTTGAGTGTGCTGGAGATACTGTCAAGAACAGGGGGCACATACTTGAAATGGTATCCAGGTCCTCTCTCACTGCTAGAAGCTGGTCAGCTTGCACACATTAGAAGGGGACGGTGCATATCAGAGCTCAGCAGAACCATGAGGTAATAAGCAAGCAGTGTGACACCTGTGACGTGGCAATGGGCATCCACTTAAACAGGTGAGAAGACAAGACAGGGACCAGCAGTAAAAATTCGACTGAAAGACACTGACAAGTGCTGGCAAGAGACCCTCCTCTGAGGAACCTGTATGGAATATGACACTGCCAAAGCAATGATGGTATAACAGGCTCAGTACAAATGAAAAGAATGGTGTTAAGTGGGGAACCCTTGTGGTTACAGCTACAGCATCACACAAGTCTTGAAGATCCTTTACTTTCTTCATGGATATCATGCTACTTATGTGATATAAATGGCTGAATTTGAACATTGTTTAGAGAGTGGAAGAAAAAAGCAAGAACCAAAGCAAAAAAAGTTTGTTCACTAGACAGTACACCAATTTATTGCATTACTTATAAAACACACATATTATTATTATTACATCTGTTATGTAAGGGACGTCTGTATTTTGCATTCACAACTAACATTTTTAACAAAGCAAAGGCCATATTTTTCTCAACAAGCCATGGGGTGCTCACATTCATACTAATGGTCATGCTGCTCTTTCCCCTCACTGTGTCATCTGTCACCCTCTATGAGAGAGCAGGTGAAATAAAATTAAAGGGATTCAGTTCCTTCAAAGCAATGACATTCAGGAGCTGCCAGGACCTGAATACCCAGGTGCTGCAGCAGAAATACACTGAAAGACAGAAAACAGAACTGAATGGTACAGAAGATTTGGAGAGGAAAACAAGATACAGCAAGAAAAACAAAAGGCAAAATGACAGTGCAAGATACAGTATCTGAGTTTTTGAATGCCAGTGTATAATGCTAAGTGTTGAATCTCTATTTTTCATCCACAAGAATTTGCCTGATTTTATAAATTCCTTTAAAACACTGTAGGCAAGAAGTTTATAGTCTGATAAGAAATAAGGCTCATATCTATCCTGCACAAAAGTTCCAGCCTTGTACCACTCAAATAGGAAAACAGGTCTAGTCCCTAAAATAGACCATATTTTAGATGCTATTATTTTAATTTTTTAAAATTATTTTAAATTATTTAAAATTATGTTATTTTAAAATAGAGCATCTATTCCCTAAAAAGACATGCAATCTTTATTCACAAGTGTGGGTCTTCACTGTATGTTCATTTCAGAAAAAATGCTCACGATCAGGTTCATACTTTTGCAAAGTGGTTAGGTAAAAAAAAGAAAATTTAAAAATCAGCTTATTTATATAACTAATTTATTATTTAAACAAAATTAAATCTTAATTTTTCTGGTTAAGGGGCTAGAAGCTAGGATGAAGACATCTACCAACAACCACAGAAACTGCAAAACTTGCAGCCAAATATTTAGGAGCAGGGGAAGAGAGAGGGGGATTTTTTGGTACAAAACACTTCTCACTTGTAAATTTTCAGACCATTTCTATTAAAAAGAAGAAGTTTAAAAAAATGTTGAACTGCAATTTTAAAAGTATGAAAATTTCTCTCCCATCCCATAGTTAATGTAAATGCAGTCTCAAACTGTGATGCACCAGAAATTATCTGTGAAACTCTGGTGTAAAGCTCATCAACAAGAACACAAAAAATTTACCCCAGCAAATCTAAGAACAGAATCTGACTGTCTATAGCAGAGCATTTGAGCAAAGGTTCTCCGCCAGACACAAGAAGTAGGACAGATTATGTGGATGATTATGACTTCTTTTATTGCTAATACATAAGCACTGCCAATGCAGTATCTAAGCAACAACTCTATGATCTACTGCAATGGATTCTAACATAATCAGGCTGTGGTTACTCATGTTTTGTTATGAGCTTCAGTGAGACCTTCCTTTCTAAACTTCTCTGGCAAGTCTAGGTGCCACTAAGTTCACTTGGCCTTGGATTTAGTCAACATTCTGTGTCAAAATAATATAAGCATGTTCAAACAAAAATATACATTTTTGCAGTCTTTGGCCTTGCAGAATTTACAATTACAAAGCAACAACACCACATAACCACTTTTGGATTTTATCTTTACATTTGTCCGATCTTAGTGCTTTTTGCCCACCCATGCAAAAACCCCCAGCCTGTACCAGTGCCTGGGGTTGTTCCTCCCAAGGTGCAGGATCTTGAATTTGCCTTTGGGGAATTTAAAGTAGTTCTCTAAGAGAAGTAGAGCTTCTCTTTGTGCTATTTTCTTCACAAGCACCACGGTCACGGTACAGCTGGGAAGGTTGCACTAATTTTCAAACATTCTGTATTCTTCAAACTATGGGACGTCATACAGATTCTAGGCGACTGAAGCCTCACTATGATGCTTCTGACTCTTTTTTTTAATCATTATCAATGATATACACACTGCAGGAATTTATAATTCTGTAATTGGCATAGTTCAAAAAATAGCTGCTAGTCCGGAATCCTCATGAAATGAAGAATTTTTGCTGGCCAGATATGCAGAAGAGTGGGTACTGTTGGCTGCAAAGACTCAGGAGGAGGGGATGAACTAGAAGAAAAAAAACAATTACGAGATAATAATGAAATTAGATAAAAATAAATGAGAACACCTTGGATCTGGATAGCTGAATTCAGCTGAATACAGAATTTCTACATACTAACACACAAAACAGATAAACTCTCCTGTCTCTCCACAAGGCTAGAAAGAATTTTAGGAATTGGAGTAAATGAGCTCCCATTGTGATGAAACCACTTTACTGTATAAACAGGGTAGGACAAAAGAGAAATAGCATATTTTTTTACCTTTGTCCATCTATTTTGTAGGCTAGCTCTCAAGCTGGGTAAGATTTTGCTTCCCATACTTTTCAAGTAATTTTGAGAGAATGAAGTTAGGTATGGAAAAGTATCCACCCATATACTCTAGAGTTGTAGAAAATATCTTACAAAGACAGTCTTAAAGAACTCATAATTGTTTGGTTTATCAAAACTGCAAGAAAGGTTTTGACTGTTATATAAAATCTTCATTGGGAAAAAAAACACAGAGTAATAGAAGCCTTTAAAATCTATGAAGACAAAAGTCATGAAGACAAAAGTCAGATGAATAAGAAGACATATGCTTGATCATGATGAAGATACCTCTGTGGAGACTGGTGATGGAATTGCCTAAAGTGCCCACTTTTAAGACTGAGATTGTCACGCCTCCTTGGGATAATAACCTGTGGCAGAGCATTAACAGTAACACTTATCAAATGTCAGAACTCAATGGGGATTGAAGGTGAAATTCAGTGGGGACATCAGGGATCAGACCAGATGACCTTTTGGTGAGCAGTCACTTAGACAGCAGGTCCAGTGACCTCAGGACCTTTAAAGAGTCAAGGGGACTGGGGAGATAGTTGTGAATTGTTTTGCTGTAGACTGATCACACAGGGGGTGAAGGAGGGATACATCAGGAGAATCTTACTGAAACTGTTACTTCAGCTTTCCCAAGTGAACTTTCACCAGTTTGCGGCTTTAATCTGAGGCAAAACCAGGAAAAATCTGACTGCCTGAAAGAGTGCTAGTTTTTATCTCCCTTAGCTACGCATTTCAAACCAGTTCTGTAGGACCAGCCTCGGAAGAAAAGGAATGGTCTGATTATACAGCATTGCAGTGTCTCAGGTAACAAACGCATGACAGCTATTTAACCAATACCTGGGAAGCCAACCAGCAAGGGTGGCATTAATGATTTTGCAGAAAGTTAACTAAGTACATCTATCACTTTGTCATGCAGGGTAAAAGAAAGCATCAGTCAAAGAAGAAAGAGGGGAGCAGTCTATGCTTCCTTTTTTAGGTTCTGCTGAAATCTGCTCTAAGAATCAATACAGCGGGAGCTGTGAACAGTACTCAGGCTGATTAAATGTAACAGGGATAGAAAGGGGAGGAGCAAGGCCAGAAGCTGATCTGGAGCTAAACAGAAGCATACTATGGGTCAGCAAAACACCAGGGGTTTACTAAAGGGCTCTCCAATGGCCATGCCCTAAAATTAGTCTCCAGGGGCTTAGCCATTCCAGTTATCTTCAAACAAGGGTTTCACCTTAACCAGCTTTGAAAATACTCCTGTTCACACACAAGTTGCACTCTCAAAGTCAGATATTTCCAATACTTTCCTAAGAAAGACCATGCTGAAGTTATTTCTCCTTGGGACAGATTCACAGCTGGAGTGAATACAGGCACCTTCAACTGTAATCTCAGTTTACAAGAGCTGTGGTTTCAGCCAGCTGACTTTCACAGCTCCTAACTGCATCAAGCAAGACTGTACAATTCCTCTCTTCTCCTTCCTCCCTTGAAGAAGAGGCATTGTATACACCTTTCCATCCCTTTTCCTCTTGATAAGCCTAACACAGCTCCTACACTGGAGCTTCTACTGCCTGGAACAGTTCTCTTGATTCTTTTAATTTTTAAGATAACCTGTTCTTTGCTAAAGCCTATCTTTTCAATATGGCCTGCAGAGCGTATTTAGTCAAAATTGTAACTAGAGCTGGTTGAAAGATTTGTGTTTGGAACTATGTTTAAAAAGGATTTGCTGCTTTTCTGAAGTTTTTTTCTGATTTTTGAGAAATCTGTTTCTACAGACTTTATATATGTATTTTTTAAAATTTTGCTTCATGAAAAGGAGGAAAAGTAGAAAAGAGAAGCAAAAATAAAGAATAATAAAAAGACAAAGGACAATACTAAAAATCCATGATATGGAGTCTAAGAGATTCTACATTAAAAATATGTTTTCCCATGAATATTTGACAAATAAACCTATCCAGTTAAAAATACTACAAAATTTACATTTCATATTTTTTTTCAATTCACTATTCTAATCCATTTTTACTTTAATTGCATTAGTATCTCTTGCATGAATTTCAAAAGAACAGTCTATAAAGATCATCTATTAGTTTTTAATTATTGTGGAACGATCTATCTTTTTGTTTATCCAGATGTGAAAATAGAAATATAGTCCCACTATGCCTTCTTAGAGCCCAAGTAATCTTTTTTATGTTATAATTGTTAGCAGTTTCCCCCTCCATTTTTAGAGTACCGTGTACCTCTTCAACTTGACAAACTCATTACTTTATAATGAATTAATTACTAGGGAAACAGCTTGTCAGTTTGAGTGGCAGACAGGAACAGGCTGCTCTTGTACCAGAGGGCAGGCATAGCGCCTGACTGCAGCCTGATTAAATTAACAGGCTGCCAGGTCCACCCTTTAAAACTCTTGGGGTGAGCACTGCTGCCACCACTGCCTGAATATGCTGTGCTCCCTATCAAGTGATTAGTAGCTGCTCTGTGTTTTTCTCTTTCACCATCAGGAAAATCAGTTCCAGAGGGTCACAGGGGAGCTCACACATCGCAAAAGGGAACTTGTTGTGCAGTGGCCACTACCATTAATACCTTTGATATGGAAATAAAAGGTAAGAGAAAAATTTCTAATAGCTTCATGATGTCCCTGCATCTGTGAGTTTTGCATTAGTTACTCAACCACTAGCAATTTGATTAAAATACCAAAAATTAGGAAATGCTGCAAGAATTACCATATCCTTTGAGCTGTTCAGAGCCTATGCACCACTTAAGTTGTTAGTCCTGAGTGTAAGGCCTGCATAGGGCATTCCAACCAGCCAGCTGCAAGCACAGGTCCCTCTCCAGTAAAGCATTTGAGCACAGGACCTTTAAGTGATTCCAGCGGGATTATTTTCTTGCTTATATTTAAATGCACATCTGGACCTTACACTGAATTACACTGGCTGAAGCGCTAAGTTACTTCAAGACAGTGATCCAATCCTGGCTGCTTGGGGCTCTCAGGAAAGGATAGAAATGATGGTGTTTCACACCACTTTCCCACAGGAGCAGAGAACGAGGGGCAATTTCTGTCCCACACTAGTGTGGTGGGTCACCCTCTACCTTGAGGAGCAGTGAAAAGCTCCAGTGCTTATTCCAGCACTGTGCAGCTTCCCTACTGCTGCACTCTCAGTACTGGGACACACAGGCTGCTCTGCTGTAGCAGCATTAAATAGGACTTGAGGAAATCTTTCAACAGGAGTTTTCTTAAGCTTTCACCTGTTGTTTTTTTTCCCCACCATGTGGCATGGGAGACACCACAAAGATGCTTTTTAGAACTGCTAAGTAGGTTGAATTGTTTTCTCCAAAACCTCCAGAATTCCAAAATCTGTTGTCTTAACACTCAGGGAGCCTAACAGGATCTCCCATCACATTTTGATTATGTCAGTGATAATAAAATAGAATCACAGAATCATTAAGGTTGGAAAAGACCTCCAAGATCATTGAGTCCAACCTTTCACCGCCTTTCCAACCAAACATTAAGTGCCACTTAAGGGACATTTGGAGAGGTATTTCTGCAAAACTCAAGTACCCGTTACCTACATTTTTCTTTGGTCCTGATTAAAAAAAAACAGGAAAAGCAAAGGGTTGATTAAGAGACAATTGAATGAGGAAAAGACTTACTGTGATACTGTTGTAATCTGATTTACTTTTTACCTTCCCACACACAGGAAGCAATTGCTTCAACAGTTCTCTAGATTCCTCCAGTCTGTACAGACTCGTGCTTGCCTACCTCACAGAAACTGTGTGAAGCAAGAATATTAAGAACTGAGAAATGCTGACATACTAAATTGGGAGAAGATTTATAACTGGCTTAGATAAGACTAAAGGAAGAAAGTATTAACTCACACTGAAGAAAATCAGAGTGGTTTTTAACCTAGAAATGTCACGTCCTCAGCAGCATCCCAAAGCCTCCAGCCTGTGTTCACCAGACCTGCACCTCTCATACCTCCTCCCTCATTTCAAAACTTGACTTTGAACATTCCCCCAGCTACCAATAAAACAAAAGCTATACCACTGGCTGTGAAATTTCTGTAACTTTTATTACCTACAGGACTAACACTTTTTTTTCTTTGATGGGAAAAGGTAACGCAGGAAAGCTAAAGTCCTAAGTAAATGTGGCTTCTACTAAGCACACAACTTCAGGTGTTCAGAAGTTCATGCCTGCTGTCCTTTGAGAAATCACCCCCTCCCTAGGAATATGTAGGGTCACGAAAGTGCAACCTTCTCCTCTGTTCTGGTGTGTAATAGCCCAAATATAAAAGAGAATCCACTCAGTGATATTTCTCTACCAAATTAAAGAAACAAAGGGGAAGAAAAAGGTAACACTAGCATACCTCATCAGACTTGCACAGACTAGCAGAACACCTATGGACATTCAAATGTCCTGCCATATTTCTGTTCTGAGGAAAAGTCTGCTTTAAACAGATTTTCCTACTTTTCTTCACGGATCTTCAGGTATTTCAACAGGAAAATAAAAGTATTTTTATCAGAGTGTCTTTCATCTCTTCCTTTAAAAATTACATATTTCTTGTTCATTTTATGTGAACACTGAATATTTGGAGACCTAATATATGCATGTGTAAGGCATCTGAGATTTCTCATGTAATCCCACAGGGAAAACACACTAATCCAATCACTTTGGTACTGCAACAGAGGGCAATGAAGAGAAAAGTCAATAAAAGCATCAGAGCACAAAAAGGCAAGCTGTAATCAATATATGATCTTGATATGGGCTGTCTGGTAAAGAAAAATCATTTAGGATTTAGATTTATTTCCTTGTGCAAATTGCTTAGAAAATGAAAAAAATAATTGATGGGCTAAACCTAGTTTATTCCTTTATCCTGACTTCTTTTTTTTTTTTTTCCCTTTTCTTTATCCAAGAAAGTAAGAAAATATTTTGATACTGGGTAAATTAACCAGGCAGAATCTGGCAAGAGAACAGTAGCCTGGCTTCCATCTTTTGCCAGGCAAATGCTATTATGCCCAAGCCACCTGTCCGCCAGTGTCAGAAAAAGTCATCACAAGGAAAAATATCTTGCTCTTTGATAAAGGGAAAAAAATCCTCAAGCCAACATATTTTATAAATTCCATCCTGATGGCAAAGGAAATATTTTGAAGTAGCTACAGGTATGTAAAAACAAACAAACAAACAAATTACTTCTACAGGTGCGTTCTTGCAGTCCATTTGCCAAAGCTGAGCCCTGCCAGCATCCCTGAAGGTAATACTCTTTCCCACCCACTCTACCACCAAATCCAGAGAACTGGGAAGATTGATAGCAAATTATATCAGTAAACAAAAGGCCAATAAGGCCTTTTTCATGTCCATCACAACTTGCCATGCTTCCCTCAGTGATGATACTTGAACACTTGGTAAATATGAAAATATATACATATTTTCAGACAAACAATACCAACCATATCAGAAAATTTTAACACTAATGTTTCCAGTGCTTCATGTCTATATTTTAAAATATATTTCAGTCCTACCATCTTCTTTCTTCATGGGGTTCTTCAGTCCTTTTTTTATCTGAAAAAATCTAATTGCCAAATTCTACTTATTCACCTAAAACTTGAAATCTAATAAGAGAGGAACTACATGTACTAAAATGAATGTTCATTGCCAGGAAACAATAATCTACCTTAAAAGTACATTAAATTCACAAAAATAAATAGGCAAAAGTTAATAAATACCAGAATTACAAGCTGCCTCTGAAGTCTGTTCAAAGTTAATAAATACCAGAATTGCAAGTGCCTCTGAATGCACTCAATTCCTCTGCACATTATCAATGGTCTTTCAATTTCTTAACCAAACTAAACTTAACCTCCTTAACCAAACTAAAACTGCCTTTTCTGTACCCATCTTTTCGCCACATATGTGGGACTTCATCTCCAGCTCAAGTACATCACCACTGTTCCCTTAACTTCTGAATTAGAGTACCACCAGCAGCAGAGACCACAGTCCACAGAGGATTATCAAGTTCCTTTATGCTTTTAAATGCAATATACCATAGTCATTAACCTGACATCATCACCCAAAATGTTCCCTCTTTCTGCTTCATCATTTTAGTTGCTCAGCTGTAAAACCTACCACAATAAGAAATCATTACTACAGAGCAGGGTCTCTTATCTCTCTGCTCCATGGCACAATGTCCATATTGCTGCCCTGAACTGAAACTTAGGTCTCTGAATATCAGAGCAGCACATGTTAAGACTGACCTGACAACACCAGACTGAGAAACAACCTAAACCATCTTGTACACTACACTTGCTTCTGGCAGTGGCTATAAGTGGATGGTTAGGAAAGAATGTAAGCGTAGTGCTGCTGCCTCACCATGCTCCCACAGCTTCCAGCCATCTACACCTCAGCTCTGGAGTTTCTCTGATGGAGGTGGTATCTCTGCATTTAATTGCCTATTAAGAGCATCTCTCATGCATGAATTTATTCCATTAGTTTTTGAAGTCATCCCAAGATCTGGCATCCACAGTTTTTTGCAATAATGTATTCCACAGTTTAGTCATACATTTGGTGAAAAGTCGTCTTCCTATCATTCATGTTTTGAACTAGTACCCAATTAACTAAATATTCTCTTAATGCTTTGAGAGTTTTGTTTGTTTTAAGGAAAAACTGCACATGCAACCCATATTCATCTTGTCTATGCTACTTTTAAGTACAGATCTCTATCATTCCTCAGTAACCTCAGTGAGTAATGTCAGTCTATGTGGTCCTTTCCTATATAGAGGTAATACCATACCTTTGAGCATGTTATCCTCTCTGTACATTTTTTGCAGCCCTAGTGCATAGAACTCATGGTGTGAGTCCTCCACAGATTTAGAAAATGGCATAATTAATGGGGTTTTTTTGCTCTTTTAGTAGTTCCTCACATGGTTTGCCCTTTTGTCTGCTATCGAAACCACAACTTGACACTTTTCATAGAACCATCACCACTATTATACCTTGTCATTACTCATTCTATAGTTAATACTACAAGATATTTTTGCACATCTTCACTGTCAGTTTATTATCTAGACTGACTATCCCTTTTCCATGTTTCTAAAAATACTCCATGCTCCATATGCAGAACTTCCAGTGTCTCCAGCAGACAGGTTTCTACTGAGAAGACCAACCTTTGCTTGTTTCCTCTTCAACATTTGCATTAGTTGCCATAATAACACAGTTTTCTGCATTAGTGTTCCCAGGATGCTCTCGGTACAGTCTAGTAACAGCACATTGAGCACTGTAGTGACTGATCCCTTTCTCGTGGGTTGGCAGATGCTTCTTTCCATTCCCATTCCACATGATGGAAAGATGTAAAGATGTATTTTCTGTAGCCCCATGAAAAATCTATGGACCTAATACAATGTCCACTCTCCCCTGTTATTTCTACAGTTCTAGGGAAATAACTTCTATAAACTCATTATGTTAATTTCACAGGAATTATGCCTTATGTGACATTCGTGCCACTGTCTTACCAAGCAGAAGAGATAGTTAAAAATATATATCCTTCATGTTAAGTGCATGGCCCTTTAGGCTTAAATCAAGTAAAACAAAATTGTTTTGCACTTTGCTACCTGATTTCTTTCTTCTCTACATTACTATTAGCAGCTTCTCCCTGACACAAATATCAGAAGGAAAACATCTCCGCCTACTGCACACTTATATCATAACAAAATCAACTCCTATTCACAACATACATTTTGCACCAGTGTCAATATCACAGCAGAAAAATAGTTTTGATGTTCCAAGAAAATTCAGCCTTTTGATGCCAAAGCCAAAAATCTTAATATTAGTGGAGCTCATCCAGCCTTCTACCAGAAACAAGGCTCTGAACCAGCTGCCCTGTCTAGACTTTTAATTCAGTCATGGTGGGGGAAGAAGGCGTGGGGTATGTGTTAAGTTAAAAACATCTTTTGTAAATATTTTTATGAATGACACAAGCTAAAAATTTCAAAAGCACTTGTGTGACCTGAAAGACCAGTTCTCTTCATGAGTCACGCAGATATCTGTCACTGACTTATCGGCAGAGTTTCAAAGCATTTAAGTACAGTAACCTTTTCAAAAGGAGTTACATGGTTATACATCTCTTCCAGATCCTTCCAAAAACCAAAGGCAAATCAAGCACATTATAGCCCTATTCTCACATCTTCATGCATGAAGACATCATTGGGAAAATAAAGTTGTCAAAACCAGTGCATCAACCATGGTAAATAAAGATTTGCAGCACTGGTTCTATGTCATACTAGGTAATTGCACAGTGTTAACATCCACTGTGTGTGCAGGTAAAGTCCTGGAGGCATGCAGAGTACTAGATTTCTGGCAAATTTTCTCTCTTTATTAGAAAATACAAAAGTAAATTAAGGAAAAATGATGCTGAAATTCTTCTTGAATTTCTTTTTGTTGAAAAATTTAACTTCTGACAATAAAAACATTCTATTGTTATAACCCCAAGCTGATATCTTTAGGACCAAGACCTGAAATGATAAACTTCTTATCTTGTACCACTCCTCACTGACTCACTTGGTTGAGGAGGAGTGGAGGTATAAAGCATGACATGAAACATAATTTTGAAATCTTTTAACTGTCTCATTAGAACAGATTGAAAGAAAATGTTTGATCACTACACAGCTGAGATGGATTTTTTAAAACTTTAGAAAGAAAAGAGGTGGATAAAATATAGGGAAAAAATACAAAGAAACAAACCCTCTTCCCCCCACAAAAATTATTAATAACATATCCTATATACCTTGGATATAATCATCATCATATACCAAAGAGCTTCAGTTGTACAACTTTTGAAGGAAAAAATTGCCATAGAAATTGCATCAGAAGTCAGAGGGAGAAAATTAATCTTGTATTTTAGAGTGTCGTTTTAGTATTTTCTGTTCTCTGTTAAAAGTGATGTTAATTAATTCTTGGGATTCTTTACTGGATTTGTTTACATAAATATCAGTATACGGATTTACCCATGAATATACATGAATCATAGTGCACTTAAATATGCCCAACACTCAAGATTTCTTTTTCAGGCAGCTTATGAATTGAGCCTAAGAATACCATGAGAGTCTAACCATCAACATACCATTTTTTTAACATATTTCTCCTAGCTTTTAAAATTGTATCTCGTAGCAGTTAGTAACAGTACTGCAATGTCTATATCTAAAGCCAGAATTTGCATCAGCAGTATGTTGATAAAGTTAATGAAGCTTAAAATTATTAAGTAGATGTTTCAATGATGTTCCAATAATTGGTTATTAATACTGAAATGAAAACTGAATCCACTGTGGTTCTAACCTCTAAAAATTGTATGTCTAAAATAGTAGTAGAAGCTAATTGCCATTTATTAACTCCAGGAAATTTCAGTGTGCCGTTTACAGATGGCCTAAGAAGCAATACTCAAGTTATTTTGCATGCAAGACTTCTTTTAAAAGGAAATTCTTAATCTTAAAAAGGCTTGGGGTGGCAATAAGTTGCAATACAGAAAGCCCAGTGTCACCCTGAAAACTCAGCTTCTGAGCTTGCTAACATGGTTTT
The DNA here is from genome assembly GCF_049639895.1 of Pseudopodoces humilis. Lineage (NCBI taxonomy): Eukaryota > Metazoa > Chordata > Aves > Passeriformes > Paridae > Pseudopodoces > Pseudopodoces humilis. Next base: position 34,630,311 of record NC_142202.1, on the reverse strand, counting down.
CTAAGGACTTTCCCAGGAGAGTAACTGTAAACATAGATATGTGTACATTCTTTCTGTTACACGTCTTGTGATGGGCATTTCTCATGGCCAGTGCAGTGAGAAAGTGTTATCCTGACCATCCAATCCCTGGCCATGGTCAAAAGCCTATAAATCCTGGGGGGAAAAATAAACTCTGCTCTTCTTTTCACCACACCTCGACCTGTGTTCGCGTGATCAATTAATCTTCAGCGGTAACAGCCCAGCACTATGACTGTAACAGAGGAGAGCACAGATTCAAACTTTCTGGATCTTTGTGAAAATCAGTATCATCCATCAAAGGACACTTGTTTGCCAGCTATTATGGCACCTAGTTTATAGGAAAGAGGACTCTGGCTATGCTTAGCATTACAAACTCATTTTTCTTGAATCAAGCCTGTCTTAGACTCCAGACACAATGCAGAGAAGAAAAAGAACTCTACAATGCCTTACCTGATGGAAAACTGTACAATGTACACCAAGTTAGAAGAAAAAGGCCAAAAGAGCACCCATCTACACGACTGTTCAAGAATGCTGCCAGGAAAGTGTCTGTTGGCACCTCAGCATCTAGATTTGCACCATCCCAAGAGAGATGGCTGGCAGGGATTTCTTGTGTTCTGTTTTATCATCTCTTACTGAAAGAACAGGTGGAATGAGGGAGCGCTTATGCTGCTGAGGAAGAAGAGAAACAAATTGCTCCATCAGCACACACAAAAAGTAAATATGATGGTGCAGATGCAGGAAGCAGAGCCCTCTGCTAACCCATTCCCTCATATCGTCTAACAAGCACTTCCGCAGATCTACAGGATCTTGTGTTCCTGTATCAGCTTTGCTAGTTAACCACATCTTCTCTTTTACGGGATCAGGCAGAGACTGATCTTCCTTCGCAAGAGTCTGCTTTTTGTTCCACTGAACAACTGAACAAAATACCCTCTAGAGGAGGGGCACGGCTGTGCCTCTGCACTTTCACTGTGAAGTTAATGATGCTGACACCCTTTCCAAAGGCCTTTGAGCTCTGCTTGCAAAACGGTATTGTAAATCTGGAGGACAAAGAGGGAAAGCATTCCAAGTTGTCTGTGTCATTTCTATCAGTAATGCCAAATAGAGCAGCCTATAAAAAGGTAAGAAACAGCAAGACCATTGCCCCTTTGTGCATCCCATGCTGCAGCAGAAATAATGACTTTGCTGCCTGTTGGCAGAACCCCAAACTGTATTAAAACAGTTTTCAGACATATTTTTCTCTTTTTTTTTTCCATTTTGACAAACAGGCAGTAAATATAAATTTCCACTGGTTAGACTCAGAAATAATGCCTGTGGGCATATGGAAGAAATGACACTAACAACTGGTAGGCAGTCTCAGTCAGCTCTGAACCGTCTCCACTTCTCATTATTCAACAAGATAAGAATCACAGCATGTACTGGTAACCAAGTTGAGGTAGGTAGGTGGGTAGGTAGGTAGGTAGGTAGGTAGGGAGGTAGGGAGGGAGGTAGGGAAGGAGGGAAGGAGGGAGGGAGGGAGGGAGGTAGGGAGGGAGTAGAACAGCAGTCTCTCATCTGTGATTTTCCATTTCTTGCAAGTTAAAAATAATCTTCAACTATAACCTTAGAAAACTTCATATCCAAGAGCTAAGCTCTCTGTATAATACATGCTTTAAGAAATATCAGGTATACCCTGTAATTATGGAACAATGGACAAGTAAAATCTGAATGTAATTCCTTGTGAAACACTGTGGGTTGCCAGTGGTGGCTTAAAAACTTTGGGGAAACTCTGAGAATGTTTGGACAAACACAAGCTATTCAGTTCAGTGACGTTCATGACCTATGTTTGGTTCTTGTGAACATGCTGATGGTGAAGTTTCACTCACAGTAACATTTGGGAAAAGCTTTTATTATTGTCAGTGTGTATGCCTGTACATAAATCTGAATGCTAACATGAAGACATATTTGCAAGACAATCTGTTATGGTTTTCCCAGAGAAACAGAAGCAATGAAAAGTAATTTCAATGACCAAGTATACAACTCAAAGAGCATGCAAGAAATACCATTAATGCACAGACAATCCCCAGCAGAAAATATTAGCTCTCAGAAGCTTAAAGACACAGTGTTGTCCAGTAAAAAACCCTGGTGCCTCATTTTCAGTAGTCAGCCAACACAATGACAGAGTGAGGTAGCCACAAGTCAGGGTGAGAGAATACAGGCAGACTGTCAAATAATCACTTACAGAGGAAAATGAACAGTTTTGGAGTATGTAAGATCTGAAAAGAAAAATCAAATGCAAGTCTGCATCTGCAGTAGAAAAGATTCAATGCTGCCAGCTTCTGCATTTAAACACCTAACTTTCCATTGACTAGACAAAAGACCACCTCTGCTCTGTGGGATGCAGTTTCAGTTCCTCACTTCCTTTCTTTGTCTATGTCTCTACTGAAAGATCTAAAGAGCCCCACAGAAGTAATGTATATCTGGCATAACTGTATAATTACACATTTCCACCAAGTTAGACAAACAGGCACCTTGGGCATTTGGAATCCAGTTCTGCATTGCCTGCCACTGTTCATATTCACTGGAGGATGCAGGCAATGTCCTGCCACAAAAGTATTTGTGGTTGGCTCCTTGACAAGAAAAAAACTCTTTTTGTGATGTGAGCCACTGCTTCAGGAGAAAACCTTGGACTTTCTCTGCACTATGGAGATGTGCTTCATATTTCAACATGGTAAAGACATTAGAAATACATCTTAGTATGACCTTTCACAAGTGGCAATGAACACAAGTCCACACCTAAGCCTCACAACAATCCTTCCTGTGGTAATACAGCCATACTTGGAAGTGATTTGTTTCATGTTCAGCATGGACCATCTACAGGTAGGCAGCCTGTAAACAGAGGTGGGGATACACACTCCGTTCATCATTTTGCTAGATATTCTGTCATGATGTCAACATTTCCACAGGAGCAATGACTGCCATTCCTTTTGCAATGTCTCTAACCTGAGAAGAGATACACTGCAAATGCAGGAGGCTTAGCACTGAAGGAAGCACTGCAGAATAAAAAGCATTCATTACTTCACCAGTGATCCTCAGAGAGCTGCTATTGAGAGATGCTGACCACTGTGAGGCCCCATGCTCCTCCTCTCTAGCTGGCTCGTCATAAACTTTTATGTCTTCTTCCTCTTTACCAGCAGAAATGTCTTAGCCTCATTTTAGCAAAATTTTCACACAGAAAATCCCATAAGTAATTAAAGATTAGACCTCTATAGTACCTTAAAACTGAGCCTCCTCTATGAACAGAACACAATCCTTTTGTTCACTGCAGTCTTCGCCTTTCCTGTAAGTTCAGCTCAGATCTTCAGTCTTGTTCTGCAATTATCAAAGTCAGTATGGTATCCAGGGAGATACACTTGCTGTTATTGGTGTTGTCTCTTGAGTACCCAAACAAAACACTCCATTCCCATAATCACACCATGTGCAGTGCCCCAGGCCCCACTGTGTAAGAATACTGAGCTGGGAAAATGTGATTGACACATTCAAATATGGGGTGCTCTGGCTCTGGATACTGCCTCTGGCGACTTAGCTGGCTGATGGGCAGCAGCACGCAGTTCTATGGGCACAAGTCAAGATTTAAGTATTGAGAGTGGCATAAAAGAAATATTAAAGTCCAACAAGCATTCAGATCAAAGAGAGAGTGCCTTGGTCTTATGTAAGGATGGCTGCATCTGGAATAAATCCAGACACTGGAGCACTGAGCTTTGAAATGGGAACTATGAAAATATTGGCAATAAACCTCCTGATTTTCTTGTACAATATCCAGTCTTCAAAAGGGACAGGAATATGCTACCTGATCTAGCCAGAAACTTTCAGAATTAATGGCCCTCTTTGGAATTTGTTGAATGTCATGAGCTGGTATTTTCTTCTTTTGCTTCCAGATTTTTCAATCTGATAAGAAACAGGCTTAGATCAGACTGCCACAGGAGTCAGTCTAATAAACACAGATGCATTATCAGCACAGGAGGTATCCAAGGTCTTTTGTATGCCTGAAAGACCACACAGTTAATGCAAAAAAGTCCTGGCATCCCAAACTAAACTGAAGATAGGGTTTGTGAGATTTGGCTTGAGGTTAGGAAAGAAAGGATTTCAATCACTGTAACGATACTCAGAAATCATTGAATCTGATGGTAGAAGGAATACATAACTGGAATAAAAAAACTGGGGTTTGTTCTTTCTTTCTAGTCCATTATTTTATATTCTTATGGTCATTTGATTCTGAGATAAGTCAAGTAATTATATAAATGGTGGAATAGCCATGCATAGACTGCAACACCTGCTGAAAACTGAGACAGTGGGATCCTAAATTAGCAAGAAAGAGTCTTTTAACATCTCTCATCCAGGGTCAGACTAGACAAAGCTTTCTCCATCATAAGTTCTAGGGAAAACCTCTTCCCACCCCACTAGCATATTTCAGGAAACCAAGTTAAGAAATCAATTATTTAAGTTTCATTATGCCTGTGATGAGACATTCCTCACACAAAATGGACTTTTTTCCCAAGCAAGACAACTGAGTGGAACATTGTCTTGCTTGATGAAACCCAGCAAGTTTGGGAGATCATAGAGTGAATTTAGCAACTAATACTAAATATTTCTGAACTTCAGACTCTGATACTTCCGTCCCTTTTTAGTCATGACAGCATCTCCTCCCAATTCAAAAGAGACCATAAACAAAATTTTCTAAAAGGCTTCAAACATAAAAATAAAGCAGTGCCCTATTTTTAATGCACTTAGAACTATAGCACATCTGACAAGTTTTATTTTCCTTTATACATAAACCATTCTTATTTGTATCTGTTATATTCAGTCTTCTATTAATCTCTTTTTCTTTATAGCTGCAAGCAATTTACTGTGCTAAAGGAAGATGAGGTCACAGTCTGTAAATCCCAAAATCATCACAAGTGCCTTTTTAAAACATAAGCCTGGTATTTGCTATTCATCAGTACTGCTGTAATAGCTACTTCTATAAGCAAAGACATTTAATTCATGCCAAACAGAAGAATAACACAAAGGAAATTTTACCATTCTTTAGTTTTCAAATGTGGTTATTCTTCCATTTAATCTCAGGACTAGGAAATGTATTTATGATGAGATTTCTTTTTTTTTTTTTACCCAGCCACCAATATATTTTAATAAATTCTATATAAATATCTTCAAGGCCAAACACCTTGAATACTCTTGCTTTGATTACAGTATTTGTAACTTCATTCATTCTTTCTTTTCCATTAAGTTGACTGGTTAAAGTTGACTAAAAGTTTAAATGAGTTTGTTTAATTTAAACAACACTTCTGCTTTATTTTAGGGATAGAAAAAAATTTCTCTAAAAGATAGTCTGATACAAGTAGGCTACAAACATTTGCTTTTCTCTTTTTTGCCTATGTGCTGCCTTTTACTTTTTTTTTTTTTTTATCTATGTTCTTCATCACTTGGCCAGTTTGTAAAGTACAGTGAGTTATCTATACTCTGGAATTTTGTAAATTTTATGGATTTTCCTGCAGAATAAACAATACTGGTAGAATTCTCACTGATACAAGAACATGTGTTGCGAACATCATTTATGTTTCGTTAACAAATTTGAACAGAATATGACAGATACACAGTGGGGTGAAAAATAATTATGTTATTCCAGGCTTCTTGGAAATAAGCAACATAGAGGAAAGTGCCCTGAAAGAAGACATCAGCTTAGTGCAGAACTCAGGTGCTGCTGTACCCTGGACCTTTACCCATGAGATAAAGTGACTTTTCTAAAGTTTCACAGACTTCTCACCCATGGGACAGAAGTTGTCACAACCTTATGGTTGCAGCAGTGTTTGTTATTATGTCACAAATATTGGCATCACCCCCCAGCATAAAGAATGTTATAACACAGACAAACAATTTTAAGTGTGGGTTAGTTTGCTTATCTTAATTTTATGCCCAAATTTCTGAGCCATCAGGAAAAGTTCTGGTCACCTTGACTTTTCTGGAAATTCAGACGAAAAGAAATCCCACAAAATAGTTGTAGAGAAATGATAGTTTAAACTTTATTCTAAGTGTAGGGTCTATTACACAGCAGTATAGCATACCTGCAGTTAGGCTGTTATGAGAATCCTGCATATCTTTACACTTATTTAAGGGATAATCTCTATTTCCTACAGCTTTGCTACACAATGTCATAAAAAGCTGCTGAGATTAATAACAGAAGTTAAATCAACTTCCAGAGCTGTATTTAGAGAGCATACAACAGGGCCACTGAGGAAACCTAATTGTATTTTAAAGTAAACCACACATAATAGGAGACAGCAATATTTTTCTCCTCTTGGAAGGGGCTTTGCAGATCTGTACTCTTCTTAAACTTTATGGTACCATACAGTATGCACTAGATACATAGGCATATAGAAGATCTGAAGTCTGCACTGATTAGAGGACACAGGGAATGGAAAGACTAATTAAAGACGACTGCAAAGTGAAATCACATTACATAAAGCTCATTAGATTTCTGCATGGGTACTTTGCTTCTGAGTGAGAGGGTCCACACTGAGCTGACTGCACTTCAGCTAACGTGATTTTACATCACACTCTAACTTATTATATCTTGGCTTTACTGGACATGTGCCTGAAAATTCTCAGTGTTTCCACAGTGAGGTAAAATCTGCAAACAAATGAAGAAGGGGCTCCAAGTGCTAAATTTCAAGGGGCACTTTTAAGTGAGAGTTAAAGCTCCTGAGGCCAATGACTTCTAAACACCATCATGCTCAGCAGCAGCTGGCAGAGGTGGCTGCAGGCACCTGTTTGTGACACCCTGTTGTGCATCTTTGTGCCACAGCAGAGGCTGCAGAAGAGACGACACACACCCACCACAATTGGCACAGCCTGCTCCTCACCCAGAGTGCTCCCTCTGCACATGAGGGGCCCTTCAGGAGCAGCAGACATGTAGCCAATGACAGTGACTCTTAGAGCCATAAGAGGTAGGAATTGGAATAGATAATGCTAAACCTGAACACATGACACAATACAGTAGAGGACACTGAGACAAGTGACCAGAGCTAAACTCCAAAACACCTACCAGCAGTTCCTGCAGGACTCTTCAGGGACAGGGAACCTTTCCTCGGCACCCTCTTGGAATGCCAAACATTGCTGCCCTCCAGAAATCAAAATCTTCTAGTCACTTCTTCCTAAGGTGTTGGAATCCAAAATAAAAGCCTCTCTGAGCTCCTCAGAGAGAGAAAAGAATTAAAATACATTAAACCATAGATACAGAGTAAAAGTGTAGCTTTTAGTTTTAAGGAAGTAAAAATATAGCTTAAGCGCCCTAAGGGTCTGTGTTAGCTAGTGAAAAGCCTTATTACCCAGTTTAAAGTTCAGAGATAATACCCTTCACAAATTCAACTTAGCTCTAGAGATAATGAAAATATAGTTTGCATTCTTAGATAAGAACAGGTAGAATTACTCACGTAAACAGATAATACCCATTGCCTTTGCATGATAGAATTAAGTTCTGATTGGTGAAGAAAGTATTGTTTTAGAAGCATGTTTTTAGCTGATTGGATGATTTATGAATTTAATCCCCTGTACTGGGGATCAAAAAAAGAAAAAATAAAATCTGAAGAAGAAGGACAGCAGCACCATCATCATCACCAACTGCTCTTGCAGTCCAGGACAACAGAACTCCACATGAGAAGCTGCTGCCCCGAACATCAGGACCTTATACCAGAGAGCTGCTGCTCAGAACTCAGGACTTTATGCCAAAGCTTTAGTAAAGAGTGTAACTTTCTAAACTCATTGCCTTTGAGATGATGCTTTTATACATTAAATACCTTTCTAGCAACCATCAACTGCTTGTGCCTCTTCAAGACCTGGAAATACTCCTGGAATCCTCACTGAAGCGTCAACACTAAGGGTTAGAAATTATGTTCTCAGTCAAAGTAAAGAAAGGAAATGTTTATGGCTAATATAGTCAAATTATGGAAATTTGCAATAAGCACTAGTCTCAAAAGCAACATCCCAGATGATGTAATGAAAGCTTCCAGATCAAATGGGTATTCTTCATTCAAAGTAGAAACATATCTTTCTCTACTTCAGCTTCTCTTTCATATGGCAGTCTGTGACTCAAGACACATTCAATTCCAAAGACAGAGAGGTTTACTAGTGGAGAAGGTAGAGAATGTACTAAAGACAATTTAAGCTTGATTTCTTCTACTATTTTGTCTGAGGAGAACAAAAATACATGCTAATTTTGACTAAACTAATTAAACTTTTATTGTAACAAATTAAAATTTATATCACTCACACTTATTAAATATGAGTTATTTAAATTTATTAAACATAAGTTTAATGCTTATTTGTTCTGAATATTGCTACTTTTAAGTAGCATGATGAAAAAAATTTAATGGAAAGAGGATTAGTGGAGTCTTGTATTTGCAAATTTTCAAAGCTAGAAATATTTGCACACTTATGAAATCTAAGAGATACATTGTTATGTGGTTTATTTTGGACAATCATTAAAAATGTTTCTAAAGATAGTAAGTAGACTACGTTTAGAGCAAAGTCTAAAATGTTAGAAAAAAAATTAAATTTAGTTATAAAGAACCCCAAATTTGTGTTAATTAGAAATATATTTTATTAAACCACAATTTTGCTATGGATTTGTTATACAAAAAAATTGATGTTTACATTTTCAGAATTATTTTTCTTTACAAGTCAGATACTTCTACTGAAATAAATCAAGAAATACCACAAGAGTGGCACATGTAACATTCCTCTATGTCTGTGGGTAGGCATAGTTATACAAACTTTTCTAATAAAAAGTATTAGTTTTCTAATAATTGTTCTAAATCCAGAAATCAGTTCTCAAAAGGATTAGGAATAGCTATGGTTTATTTCCATTGCATCCATCGACTCATTTCACCTGCACTCATTAACAGAAAGTAGAACTGACTCAGTCGGAAACTTAAAAACTGTATTTCTGTCTTTGACTGAAATTGCAAAATGGCACTTCCTCTCCAAATCAAAGACAATATGCTTCTTTCAAGCTCAATGACTGCACTGTAAGCCTGCTGAAATTACCAAACAGCAAAGTTCTCCAAGGACTAATAAAATGTAATTTTAGGACAATGTCACATGGAAGTTATTATATTTTTACATCTTCTTTACCCTGTGCTTGATATTTCTGCCTTTTTTATTTTGTAAGAGCCACTTACTTAAATAAATGATAGTACAAATGTATGTTGAGGGCTTTTTAGTGAGAATAATGTGTTGTTTTCCCCTGTTTTCTCTATTTTCTATGTAGGAATAGATCACAGTGTGGTGTCATTACCTTACAACTCCTTATCTCTAGGCATTGTCATTACACCTACCCATTATCAGAGATGTGTATCATATTAGTAAGTACCTCATCACAGAAATATCAGCTTTTTCATTTTATGCTGGAGCATGCAGTGCTGATTTCTACATATGTACAGCATTACCATAGAGACTTAGCAAAAGATAGCTACTACATCCCAGAAAGAGCCCTGAGGTTGTGTGGAGATTAAGCCAGAAACACTCAGGATGCCAGCAGCACCTTCCTCAGGAAAATATCAAAGAGGATTTACTCAGCCTACCAATCTTCCCCCAAAGAAACACTCGCCAATTGTTTGAGGAAAGCATGTTTAATGTTAAATACATTGGCATAAACAATTAACCAGATTAGAGGGCATTTAATTTATCAGAACCTTCACAGGGTAAACACTGATGCCTAATTCCCAGATAACAGGCAGCTGTTGGTGTCATAGCAAATGGAGCTGCAGGAACGTGGTGCTCCTTGCTTATACCAGGATTCCTCACACATTTCAGGTTTTGTTTGTCTCTGCCTGCTCTCACATTAGCTTAGCTTTGCTGCATTGAGGTTTGACAATTGTGACTCCTATCTGTGCCTCATCTGTTTTTATGTCCCTAGTCAATTTGATCCTAGTGTTTGAGCATGGCATATTAGAGGAGCAATGTGGCAAAGCTTTCCTGCCCAGATACATGATGAAGATCATAAAACCCCACACCTACAGAGCTGTGCAGGAAAAAAAATAAAAATAAGAATTAAAACAAAATAAGGCTACATTTTTTTAAGCCTTTTCACTACAATTTAATAAATATTTCTAACAACAAAAAACTGGATTAAATTCAAAACTGAAAAACTTTCAATGTGGAGAACTTGGAAACCAAACTCCAGAGAACTTGGAAACAAAACAAAGTTTTTGTTTTGTCAAGTGTGCAACTTCCAACAAGAGCTGAGCACATTATCCAGCTCCCGATCAGCTCTGCTGTCCTGCCCTATAAGAGGCTGAGTTATAATGCAATTCCATTCAGACTAAAACAGCAAAATAGAAGAACTGAAAGTGGCAACAGTCACGTTAAGAATGCAGGCTTACCTTGCACTGCACACTGGAAGAACACAGAAAATAAGGTTCCAATATAATATCTGCTTCAGCATCTGCCTTCCTCACAATGACAAGAAGAAATAGAGTGTGTTATCTACAGGAGAAATGCAGAGGTTCCAATAATTGTATAAAGACTTCCTGGCTGGCATTGTTCTATGTGTGTGGAGTGTGCTGGCAGTGCAGGCTGCTAGCATTTGCATTCCCCTCATATCACGCCTGCTGGCACAGAAACTCTCTAACGCAGATTTTATCCTCTGACTTGCCTCATTCTGTTTACAAGTAACATGTTTACATTGTTAACACAGAAAATACACAGTTTCTCTTAGTGCATAGTATTACTGTTCCCAGCAGTGAATGTGCTGGCCAAATTAATTGTCGAACTTCATTCAAAAAACAGAAAGAGTTTCATTTGTCTTTGTGATGACGCCTGGAGGATATATTAGAAAGTACTGGCTCTTTATTCCTCTCCTGGACACTTTTCCTTCACATTTTTCCACTTCCTTCAATGACTTCCCATTCCTCCACTTGTTAAGAGCTAGAGTTTTAAAACAAAGATTTGCAGAAGACTTTAGAAGGCAAAAGATTAGATGTGTATTTTTTAAACACTCCTCCAACCTTGACACTATTTGCACAATAGTTTTCTCCTGACTTGCTAGATGCATTTCCTCAAATATCTAAAGCATACAGTTATATTACCTTTTTCTGCAGGACATTTAATCCAGGGAGAACTAACTACACTTCATTTGTTTAGAGCTTGCCCAAATACATCTTCAGATCATTTAATCATTCCACATAGTCACACCTTTAATTTTCACAGTCTATGCACGATTTCAGTCATTTTTCACTACTTTGATCTCTTAGTAAAAATCAGTCTGATCCTTGGGTTCACAAAGCACATTGGATTTGCTGACTTTCTCTTTGAATACAGCTAGCCCGCAACACTGCTGAACTGCCACTCTGTCAGCAGAGCTTCATCAGAGGAGCATCTGTTCCCAGGAACTGGATTTACTTTGCAGTCAAGGGAAAAACACCCATATGGTTCTCTGTGACTCATACAGAATTTTGTGTGAGTCAGTGGTAATGGTCACTAAACTCCAAATCTGGGTATTTTAAAAAGTTCCTGCTTGTATTTGCAAACTCCAGTAAAAACTCAAAAAGATGCAAAATATTAATAATGTGTTGAAATACTTGTGTTCCCTTCCTTCTGTCTCTCATCCACTAATGTGCACAAAATAAAATGCAACAGAATAACTGAAGTAGGAACTCTTGGAATATGAGTTTTCTTAATAACCTCCCATGTTGCTTTCCATTTTTCCAGATCAAAGAAGTGATGGAAGTACAAGGGATGTGGAAAATAACTACGTTGCTACTATGAAATGCTGAAATATTTTCACACTTATGCCTCGTGTGTCAACAACAGAGTTTAGACCACTACCTCATGCTGTCAATGTTCTAGGGACCCACACAAAATGTGGAGAGAAACATGAATGCACCATTCCCTATTACACAATTTATTGTTATAGTGGAACTGAACTAAGAGTTTTCTGCTGACAGCAGATATTGTTCTTCCGCTCCTAACAATCCTGTTGTTTTCTTCTTTTTCAGACTTCCCTGATCACTCAGAAAAGCTTTCCCAGACCACTGTCACACTGGCATTAAAAAAAATATTCTTTTTCTTCCTTTTTATTCCTTATTTCTTGATATACTTTTTGCCAATTTATCAAGTTCTAAACATGTAATTAGATACTGCCAAAACTGAGAAAAATGATGCATGGCACAGTCTTAAGCAGGGAGAAGAAAATAATATGCTAGTTATCAGCAACAATCTATTGATTTGGATCAAATCCTAATAGAAATCCACAGCTTTACAGATCCTGGAGTCTTCAGCAGAGATTCTCAATCTGCCATGCTCACTGACCTGCCTGACATATTCTTAATAGCCCTTGCCCACCAAGGTTTATACTCTAAACAGACACAGCAAACAGCCAGCAGGAAGACAGAATATTCAAAACTCATCCAGAATTTCAGGGTCAATTGCAGGATTTGGCTTCTTTAGTTGCAGGTCAGCATCAAAGTGTAAAGGCAATGTGATATGAAACTTTCAAGGCCTTCTGGTGTGAGTTTTTCCATTTTTGGCATCCTGGTAGTTTCTTAGTCTGATTTTACTTCACGAGCCTGCAGATTTTTCACTCAAGGTCTAAAAGGATATATAAACAAGATTGAGCCCCAAATACCAGTTCGTATCAGTACTTCTCCAGTTCCACTATCCTGAACAGAGAAGTATTAAAAGCATTAAAAGGTGCATCACAACAGAATAAATCTCAACATAAAAGAGTTCCAGATGTTCATAAATGTTGTTAATAGTATATCTTGTTAGCACTCTAAGATATAGGCAGGCAAGCAGCTTGGTTCATAAAAATCTAAATCAAAGTGCAATCTTCAGTCACAGATCAGCCCGCTAGGAGTCCATATAGAGTATAATAAACTTAGGTACACAAAAATAAGTGCTGCTAGACAGATTTCCTGTATCATTATCTCTTACATCAAGAAAAGTGGAATATTTAATTGTGAAATATAAAAATGCTATAAATCCTCTAATATAAAGCATGTGCATGGCCATTGTTAAGAATGGAATCTCACAACGCAACACAGAAGCTGTTCTCCTCTTACACTAACTTGTTTGTAACAGGACATTGCAAATGGGAAAGCACAGAACCCAGTGGATATGTCTAAACCTAAATATAACAAAGGAGAAAAAAACAATAAGGTGAGTCTGACTCATATACCTGGAGACATGGGTATCACCTCCAGGGAACTATTTCTAGACATGTGCACTAGAAGAATGATTACATCATGGCTCAGCTCCTTGCTTGATGAAGATCTAGTTAATTAAGCAGGTTTACTGGCTGAAGGTCCAATTAGGAGCTCGGAGCTCAGCCTGAAATTTTTATCCCATATAAGTACCCTTGCCATACCCTGAAGAAAGAAAGCTTATATCTACTTTTTGGTTTATTTGAGAAACAAGTTCACTTTCTTCTTTTTTTCCCTGCGCACAGAACCAAACGTAGCAGCAGCTACAGACAGTGACCAAAAACCCAGCTCCTCAGCCCCCACCGAGCACAGCAGCAGCAACCAACCCACTGAGGCTTCAACAATAACCATGGTACCAACCCCCTCTAACGCTGCATCTGCCGCCCTGCTGCCTCACCAGTCACACAGGAGTGTTCAGCTGCCAGCACGAGCCCTTGATACCGCAGCCTGTGGTGTATCTGAGTCTGCAGCAATTTTACAGAGACCTGTCTGAACCCAAACATACTCAAGCCTCTGAAACCACAGCTCTGGTGCTGGAACCAGCAGCTTCCATCAGAACAGAACTGAGCACACTTAGATACCCCTTTTAGAAACTACCAGAAGAAACCTAAATAATTTGTTCAAAATGAACGATCCAAATGTATATATTCATGCCAGATGACAACCTAAACTTCATCCAGCCTAGAACCAGACCAATGACATCTTCCAGATGGAATTTTGTACAACAGAGATTTCTAATACCACCACTTATAAGACAGTGCATTTCAGGATTTGATACCTGAAAATGCTAGCAACAATTGATAATTAAGTCTGGAAACCCTATAAAAACTTAAAAATTAAGTTAAAAAACTTAAAAATTAACAAGGTAAAAAGAATTTCAGGTCACAACTCTATACCAAACTAACCAAGCTATCCAGATTTTTTATGGTTTTAGTTTTAGAAATAAACCTGAAAGCCCTGAAATTTGGAAGGCAGAATCTGTCTTAAACCCTTTGTTTTGATCAAACTTATCAGCCTTGGCTAGCTCACAGAAAACATTTTATTTCTCTTTTCAAAAAATATAAAACTACCCTGGGAAGATGAAAATGTGAAATCTAAAAGGTCCATCAGAAAAAATATTGGCTTTCTGGCACACAAACAGCAAGAAACAGCAATATGAGCAAAAGCCATATAACACTTTCAGAATAGCATTTTTGCCCATTTTAAATCTCTGTTTTTAAACAATAGAATAACTTCCTTGATGAGTATATGTGCAATGGTAATTGAAAATCAACAAGCCTGTTCTTATACAGCTCTCCTCTATATTACAGCTTTTGAGAACAGTGTAATTCTACTAATGTAGTAGACACACAACACTTTCTGTAACATCTCTCAGCTTATTAGCTTCTAGATGATAGCCAAAAATATATGAACCCTTTCAACACTTTAAATAGAAATTGGAAAAAAAAAAAAGTCAGAAAAAACTCACAAACCAAACCACAAAAACCACCCCACAGGAATAAAAGTATAGTCATAGAGTAGGTTTATGGCAGTTTCTTTCCTCCATAACGTATTTGCATCTAGTTGTACACAGCAACCTGCATGCAAATATTATATCTGTTAAATATTATGTATGCTTATACTCTCTCTCTCTTGAGGGGAAAAAAGAAGTGTAGATTTTCCCCCCAATTTGGTTAGTAGGTTCACATTACTAAATCTTCTGTCAGCAATGCATTACTATCATAGAACAGCAATTTTGGAAATCTATGAAGACCTGTATAAATAAGTGTAATTTTTTTCCATTTAGAAACACAAAGAAATCCATTTTATTAATGTTAGATGAAAATAAAATTCTGCAGTAAAATTCTCCTTCAATTGAGAGTTTTATGAAGACTTATGCAACCAATTAGGAGAATAGTTCATGTGACACATGAAGTCCTGGGGCACATCATTTCAATCACATGCTGTTGTTCCTGACTACTGACTAGATGGCTTCACTTCACAACACACAGTTTTAATTCTTTATAATTATTTCATTAAAAATCAAATTTTATTTCTTGCTCCAAAAAACCTCATACAAGAAGCTGCAAGAGACAGGCTCTGTCTATATTAGACAATTTCTCACTTGTCTGGGTACTCATGATCTGTGAATACCAGAGATGCACAAATACACCAACTCTTACTTTCAGCTGAGCAAACAGTTCATGACAGATTTTTATGCTGCTGATCAGCCATATTTCTACATCTATTTTCATGGGTTTTGTTCCTTAAGGAGCTGGGTGTAGTCACAACATTTCAAAGCAGCATTCCATTTCAGATCAGTAAGAAAAATCTAAAGAACAGAAGCACAAAATTGCCAAAATTTCATTCTGCAACTAAATTTCTTTAACTGTCAAAAAATTAGGCTGATGCATTTTGGTTCAAAACCCCAGGGATGGTTGCAGATCAGTGACAGTTTCTTCAGTGTGCTCACTGCAAAGCTGTGTCCCTTTTTACCCCACTTCTCTGCCTAGGATAGGAGATCCTTCATAGCATTGGAGTAGTCGACTCCATCCACACTGTGTACACAGGCATGTGAAACTCACAATTGCCATGTCAGAAGTATGATGAGAGAAGGAACAGCCCATCAGGGAACCCTTAAGATCAGGATGTCTAAGAAAATTTCAACTGACAGAAATTTATCTATTAAATCTATTAAATCTATTAAATCTATTAAATCTATTAAATCTATTAAATCTATTAAATTTATCTATTAAAAAGTATTCAATTCAATTGCATAGTTAAATTTGGATCAAATAAAGTGAAAACACTTGTTTTTAATTCTATTGACTAAAATTTAAACTGAGGAACTGTATTTTACATTTGAGAAATCAACACAGGAAAAATATTCTAGCCAGAGATCTCTCTTTATGTTTCAACTATTCTACTTACTGCTGTGTTTACATTCCACTGCAGGATTTCTTGTCATTGCCTTCATTTCCTCTGAACTTGTCTCTATGTTCTTAGTTCCAGGAATTTTTACATTTTCCTAATGATAAAGTTTCCAAAATTCCTCACTTAATGACCAAATCTCATTATCTGAGATTTGGGGTTACACTTTAGGAATACCATCTGGCATCTCTGTCATAAGAAATTCTGCATTTTCATACTGTACTTGTTTGAGAATAATAGGGTTTTTTTCCACCAATACTAAAATAATTGAAGCCAAGCTTTCTTTTGTTGTTTCCACACATGTTCTTCACTTTCCCTCATTTTCAGTTTATATAATGTTGATGTGAATTTAATCCTGAGGTTGCTGGTTCTAGCACCAGTATCATCTAAACAATGAAAACCAAAGAAAAAGGCATTATCTGCTTATTCATTTTCTTCCTCATAGCCCTATACTTTGCAAAATATGTTTAACATATTTTACTGAAAGTTTTTGAGATGCTGGATGGGGAGTGAAAACACTAGAATTTATTGTCCCTCTTCAACAGAATAAAAACTCTTTTAAAAAATCCACCACATTTAACTATTTTAATTATCTGTTTATTGCTCAATTCTCAAATCTTCTGGGGCATGAAATGACAACTTTGTAGTATCTATGTCTTTATAATGTCTTGGGAGACATCACAGAAGACCCTCATGAAACCACTCTATTCTGCTATTATCTGCAGTTAAAAGTAGAGTGAAATTATTGTAGGACAAGAACAGCAAACAGCAGTAAATAAGAAAAAGCAATGTGAAAAGCACTGTCCCAAAATGCACTTCACTGGATCCAAGGCAAAGGTCCAGTTTAGAGAACACTTTCTGCTTCTTCTACCCAAGTCTTAATTTCTGGAAACAGAAAGAAATGGAAAGCTGAGCTTCTCTAATACCATTTTCAGTTGAAACAGGGACAATAGATAAAGTTACTCAGAAGCAGTATGGAAATGAACTGCAGAGAGGAATAAGCTGGTGATCCAATTGTGATGAGGGAAATAAGATCTATTTGATGGAAGCCTCAAACTCTACCTTAAATCCTACTGGTCTGCAGTAGCTAGAGCTTTGGATACTGCTTGTCACTATAGCACCAACTTAACATCAGGGTCTTGCTCCTCAACAGATTTTTATTCTCTAAAATCTGTCCCCTGGCTGCTTTCTTGGTTCCTGCCACTAGGAAACCAAGAGTATATAGCATCAAAAAGAAGTGTTCACCATATTACCCTCTTCAACTCAACAGCCTGGAGCTACCTATTTCACTGCTAATAGAATAAAACCACATTGTGTGATGTTGAAGGGGACAAACACTGTTTGAAGTGAATAAACACTAATTGCAAGCATGGGAAAGATTCCGTTCATTAAAAAAAAACATAGCTTTTCAGCATGAGTGAGTCAGAGGAATGTATGTACTCACACCACCACGACCAAGGTCACAGTATTTCCAGAAGTTTTCGCACCATCTCATACAGCACAGTATTCCATTTGCAGATATGTCTGGTCTGCAGGCAATTGTTTTAACTTTTCCCCATGTTGAGTTTCTCTTTCTGAAACCCATTGAAAAGTTTCTTTAAAAAATACCTGACTAATCCTAACAAACCATATGTTAGATCCTAAGGGCAGCCAATGACAACACAACAGAGCTCCCTGAAAAGTTACTAGATACTATAATCTGCGCAGTTGGGTGGCTGAAACCTGCAGATCATGCTAATTAAAGGGGAAATGGGAAGAGGTTAAGAAAAACTCTCTATCTCTAAATAAACCTACTACTAACGAACGCTAAGTTTCAACATGCTATTTTGTTTCTAACTGGAGAGAAGCTAAGTTCAAATAAATAGAAAAAAAAATACTTGTGTAACATTTTTATATCAAATGGATGTATTTTCCCAACTACATTTAAAGGATTTTTTTTGTTTCTCAATGCTATATCTAATTTTCAATAAACTCCCAGGCAATGCTTAAGGGGCCAGTCTGTCCAACAGCCCAGTCTTATTTTGAGGATTTTAAATCAATGCTTAGACTCTCTTCCACCTCTCCTTACAAACAAGAGTTTCACTCAACAGAAAATGCTAAAGTGGTGTCAAGAGTCACTACTACACCTGCAGAGGGTGGAAATCACAAAACATTGTGATTACTTTCCTCTCAGTCCAATTAATGTGTTTCCATTTCACATTATTGTTTTCCTCACATTGTTATGAAAAAGAAAGCAGAAGACTCTCCCACTGCTGAAGCATGGAGTCTCAGGGTCTTCTTTCTCTGCTTGTTTTTTATATAGGCACCTGGGAAACTCTCATTCTCATATCCTTGGTAAGGAAAAACCTTGCATCATCCCCACAAATGAATGGAAAATACGCAGTTTTGGACAGCAATCTCATTAAACCCATACCTCAGACTAGTCCATTAAACTTATCTCAGATGCACCTCTGATGTATTGAGCTAGGAACAACATAAGCAATCCAGCATTTGGATGCTTGGTCCAATGTTGGGGTACCCATCTCAAAGAGACATGGAAAAACTGGGGAAAGTTCAGCAGAGGGTCACCAGGATAGTCAGGACAAACATTCCACCTATGAACAGAAGCTGAGGAATCTGGGTTTGATCAGCCCAGAGGAGGGGAGGGTTGGGAGAGCCACAACAGCAGTAACTATGTAACTACCCCCAGTAATTATCAGGAGTGTATAAGGATGACAGATCAGGGCAATGCTATGAGCCTTTCACCTTAAAATTCAGTCACTGGATTCCCACCTTTCACTGTTTTTTTTCTGCTGGCCACATTTTGTTTTTCATAACAGGAGGTAGATACTACTTTAAAAGTATAATTCTACATATTTTAATGACCATTTATTCTCTCCTGACTTTATTTAATATTATAACCCTGAGAGTACTGTATCTTGCAAGAAATTTGAACATTCTAGTCACCTTTTCTGGTGTACACATATGTGTTAACATTCAAAACAACATTGAAGTCATTGTAAATTAAACAGAATGAGAGTTGAGGGCATTGCCTATTACAATCCAGGAACTTGGATGCAAAAACCTAAAGCAAAACAACCAAGTTAAATTATATTTCTTCAAACAACAAACAAATTCCAGCTATAACAATCTCCTTTCTCCTTTCAGTAGAACACCACCTCAAGGGAAACTGTCATTATTTCCCTTTCTTGGTTACTAACCAGTAATTTGCCACTGGGAAGGCACAACCCACTAACTCAAGCCAGTAATTTGTCACAAAACATCACAGACATTCTTTCTAGATATCAGCATGTAGTCCATTGATTTTATTACTTACAGGAGGGAGCCCCCACCAGGAGAAGGAAAATCCAGGAAAATTCCACGTCAGACATTACCCAGGACTGAGCAATTCCTTATAGTGCCATCTTGAAGTAAATCCAGGCTTTCTTGCTCTCAGAAATTACAAAGTAGCACTTTCCTCCAAATTATTCATGACTGTCTGAAGAAAATAGGGGATTCTAGAAAAATGTTATTATGAGGTCATTCATCAATGGATATGAAGGAAAGCCCTCCTGTGAGCCAGTCTTTTCTAACCTTCAATCCCCAAAAAAATTATATTCATGGCAAAAATACCATCCCTAGAAATGGTCTGTGTGGTAAAACAAATAAGTTACAGGGATCAAGATTTCCTGTTTCATTTTTCTGAAATGCATATCATCCTGCCCTTCTCTGTGGTAATCCTTTTGAATCAAAGAAGACCAGGTGATCCCACACAATTCAGGGCTGAAGGTGAATGGAAAAAGTTAAATCTTTGCAAGAATGGGAATATTGAAAGAAAACCCTAACCAAAACACACACACACAAAGAAAAAACCAACCAAACTAACTAACTAAAATAACACTAAAAAAGCCCCAGGCAATTCCCCTTATTAAAGTTTAGTCTAATAATTTATATGATTATGCACATAAGGCTAAGCACCACTATATCTTTTCAGATTGGGGTAGTAATGAGAAAGCTCACATTAAAATAGTATTCTGTTGAATGCAATTATCTTACAAAATACAACAAACCAGGAATGAAACATAATTATGACACTCACCTTCCCCAATTACATCCAAACACCAAAGAACCTTAAGAATAAAATATAATTTTTACACTCATCTTCTGTCTTTAAATACTCCTTCCATCTGTATGGATGCAAATTAAGTCTGAATAGAAATACAAATTTGTGTGAAATTACTTAAAGTAGCATCACTATTTTCCAAGTATTTTGCTTGTATGCATTAAGATTCTTTTCACATGCAAAATTTTGAAATCAAATCTTCAATTCTCAGATTACCTCTTTATAATTTTTATACTTCACATACTGAGACCTGTGTGGTAAACACCTTAATTAAGTATTTGCACCACTAGGTGTGCTACTAGAACCTAATGAGTGTTATCTATATATGGCACCAATATCCAAAATATAAAGCTTTATAAAATTTACACTATACCATGATAACATTTAATTTTCTTCTCTTTGACTACATGATCATTCAAAACTGAAGACCTTCTGTTGTTCAGTGTAAGACACAGTCTAAATATTGAGCCTGATCATGTGTAATACTATTGCTTTAATGCACTGTACAATGAGATTGAACAGTCCACTCCCAGTGCAGTGCATTCGAGCTGTCAGTAAATCCAAAGTAAATTAGACAAGGTCATATATCAATACTTATATGGAAAGTTTACTATCTTGATTTTGTTTCTGCTCCCTTTTTTTGCTAAAAGTCCTGCATTATTTTACATGAAGCCTGAGTTGATTTTGTAAATGCTGAAAGAAAGAGGAGAAAAGCTTGAAAGTCCCAAAGTATCAATAGCTCTGCTGTCATTCACAGCAAGGAACTGTGCTGGGTTTGCCTGACCACCTGATAAACACTGACCAGTTCGAATCAGCAGTGATTCAAACATCCCAGAAAAGATAATAGATTTTTTTTTTTTTTTTTAGGCCACTAACCAATCTTAACACCAGCAAATACTCTTTGCACTGACCTTCACTGTTCAGCTGTGACCGTAGCAACTCTCTTCAGCACAAGGTATTACCAAATCTCTAAAAGGAGCTGCATTTAATTAAGGCTAACTTAAAGTCAGTGCAAAGTGTCACATCTTAAAGGAAAGGTCTCTCAGGATACCCAAGTCCTTCACATATCCCATTAACTCCATTTAGAGTCACTGTGTACACTTTTCCACTTGCCATACCTGCATGCAGTACGCAGCAAATTTTGTTTGTGAGTGACATTTCTATGCAGAGCTGGGGACAGGGGTGATCAGTCTCAGATGTTTCCTCCACAAGTCAGCAGCCCAACACCTGCTCAGATCAAGCATGAAAAAGCTGATAAAAGGAGCCTCCATAAGCTCATGTGAGGGGATGAAGAAAGGCCATCAGCCCACAAACCCTCCTTAGCCGTCACGTCAGCAGCGGTCTGAGATCCTAAAGCACAGAGCATATTTCAATGGATGCTAAATCTGGGCCAACTTTATTTTCTGAAACAAAGCATCTGGCTTCTTAGAGTATGATTAAAGGAAGACATACAACAATATTTTTTCAAAAACTGAAGTGCTGAGGTTCACAAACAGAAAGTTGAGGTCTTGAGAAAGTGTCTTACAGCTCTATGAGAGATTTTTGGGATTTTTCACTTTGAACTCCAGCCTTGGGACACAGAGATGCTTTTTTTTTTTTTTTTTAATATTTAATTAACTGGATTTGAGTGGTTTTCAAACAGAACAAGTAAAATCACATTAGGTGAAATCAATAGGTGATGTGTTAAATCAGTGGTTAGTTCACAACATAAAGCATTTTTATACCTAAATGAAGTTTCTGTTTAGTAGAGTAAATGAAGAGAGATCCACTTAAATCCCAAACATATTTAATTAAAATAAGGTAATTATTGTAGAGCTATATTTGAACAGACAATAGAGTTGCAGCAATTATCTCTAATTATGCAGCTCCAATCACAGAATAATAGAGGTTTCAATGTCACTAAGCACTATAAGGATAATTACTCTTTCCATTATTCTGATGGGCACATAATTAGCAACTTTAGGAAAAAAAAAAAATCTGCATGGGGACATTTTAGCCACACGTTAAGTACGGGCTGATTGAGAATGATCAAGGTACTCAATGCAAAAAGAAAAAGTAGTACTCTCAGTTGGTTCCAACTGAATTGTCATGTACTTCCCCAAAAAATAGCATTAATTCCATGCTCCCAGTCATGTTTTATTAAAATACTATGCTTACCGAACAAGACCTTAAAATAGTAGTATTTAATAACACAGCTGAAAAAGTCTTAAATAACAACCTCGTCTAACAGAGGATATTGAGGTCCAGAACACAAGTGCAACCATGGATTGATTTGAACCTTTAACTGGTTCTTAAATATTATATTCTTGGCCTGAGAAAGAAAATGTTTGAGCCAAAGCATAGTTTCTTCAAACACATAACTGGAAATCAGATGGACAAGAGAGCAGAAACCCTGCTGACAGTACTAACAGGCTGTACTCTGGGGATTTGTCTCACGAATTTCTGTACTCACTGTCTCCAGATTGTCAGTTTTCCTGTGGTTCACCTTCAGTGCCACACAGAAACTGTGGCCTTACAAGAAGTGATGTCACTGAGAGCTAGGCATCCCTACGTGCTTCAGTCCATTCCTCAACCTGCAGCATTGGACACGACCTGTTTCACAGCAGACTGAACCTGTCTTTATTTCTGCTGGCAAGGAGGCATGGCATGGCCACACCAAAAGGAACAGACACATCCAACCAGCTGGGCATGGCCACAGGGCCACCCAAGAGCTGCTAAGCAAGCCTGACAGTCCAGCACCCACCCACTGTGCTGTCATCACCAAACACTGCTGTGTTCATGCTGACGGGAATGCCCATGAGACCACCACTCCTCATACTCTTCCCAGTCACCGGTGACAATTTTCTCCCCTCCTACTTTAGGCAGGTTGCTGACTCACCTAAGCCAGAGAACAAAGCCTAGTTTTCTGCTCAGTTAAACAGGGAAAAGGAGGCATCTCTAGGTGAGGTCTGACGGCTTGAATTGCCCCTTGGAAGGCTCTGCAGCACTTCAGCAGCTAAACAGCCAGAAGTTATCTCAGCTGCATGCCTGAAGCTAGATGGGATGACTCCAGACCTAAGAGGAGATCAATATTCTTTGCTGTCCATCCCTAGCAAGGGTGGCACAGCAAAAGAAAAATGGGCTGTCCAGTCTGGGTTGCCATGGCATCACACTGTTCCTCACTTAGCATATAGCTCAAAGCTTCAGAAAGACTAACAGCTGCTGTTCCCAAAAGCTAGCTGGAAAATTTCCCCATCTGTGCTGATGCTCTATGTGTAGGACACAAAGGACACCCCACAGACACCCACTCATTCCTGGCCAAGCCCTAAGGAAAATACACTGTTCTCACTGGTAAGGAATATCTTCTATCTATACAAAACTTGGCAGCTACAATCACTGAAATTACATTCAGGGAAAGTAATGTGGTTTTAACAGGATTTAATTGGATTTTTAAGTGACAGTCAGTTCTAGACAAGGACCTGATAAGCTCCCAGATTTTCCCTTTTATGAGTGGTATAATCTTTTCTGCTCGTTTTCAGAACCAGAAGCCCATCTAAGATTCCAAACAGAAGCTTTCAAGTACAAATATTTTGGAGTGTGAACTGGAATAAAACATAAAAATCTCAAATTTTTCTTTCCAGCCTAGACAGAAAAGTTATGCAACACAGAAAAAATAATTGGGGGGGGGGGGGGGGGGGAAGGTACCATTCTTACGTGGTAGCAGTTATAAGACCTGAAAAAGATTAATGCTTCATTTTATAGGGTGGAAAAAGGTAAAGGTGTTAGAAGTCTCTTCATGTTTCCCCTCAGTGATTGGATTTAAAAGAAAATTGAGGAAACATAGTGCTTTTAAGAGAGACTATTGAGACTTTCTGCTAGACAGCAGCCTTGCCAAGACAATATGTATTTGTATTTCAAACCTGGTAGACACTGAACACTGATTGCAAGGTTCAAAACACTCACCCCAGACAGGGTTCTCTGCCCACAGGTTGTTCATCACATATCTGCAGCCCAGTGCCACAGCCTGTCTCCCCCAGTCTGGGATGCCAGCAGCCAGCTACAACAGGTCATCTTGAGCTGCCACTCGATGGCCAGAAAGCAGCCAAGTACCTCCAAGTGACACAAGGAATATGTTCCAGCTGCCCACTTGGTAAAGCCCTACAGAAATACACAATCTGCCTACTGGCAGCTTATGCTCTTTTAACATATTTCAGCCATTTTCAACAAAAATATACAAAGAAACTGAAATTTTATCATGCACTTCCCTCTCACAACTCAATCCATCACCTCTTTGCCAACATTAAAAAGGAGTCCTGAAGTTTTCCTATTAAGACAATACTTTATTGGTAAGGTAAGATGAAGTGAAGAACACTTTCTACATTTGAGTGAGGCCCTCCTATTGATTGTTGTGCTATATAAAAGGGGCTGCAGCTTAATCAAGACTTCTGACTCCTATGGTGATTAGACAGTGTGAGGAAGGCCAAAGTTTCCTAAAGAGACATGCAGGGAAAAAATGTTCTCAATATGTTCAGAACCAAAATTGCAATGACATCTGCACACTGCCAGTCGGGTGTGCTTATTAGGTGGTATAAAAAATGTCTTCTTGCATTAGGTTTTGTGACAACTAGCCATTGCTTGAGTGGACTAAAAACATCTCTCCTGGAACTGGATACCAATTGTTGCCTCTTAGTTTGTAGCATTTCAATACTTGTATATTCTTCAGAATTGTGAATTAAGATAGAAATTAAGATAGAAACTTTTATATTTGTCTGCAGCAAATATAACAAACTTTTTGTATATGTTTGTTCTCCACATTTTACAATTTCTTGTTTTACTATATTTGTGCACTTTCATCTAAGATGAGTGGGTTATTCTGCTTCCTAGTAGTGTTTTCTTTGTATGTTTTTTTGGGGAAAGAGGGAGATGATGTCAGAACATCTCTGTTGATACACAATCTTCACTCTTATGTTAGCACTTACTATTTTTATTTTTTTTTACCTCAAAAGGCTGTGCTATTGCATTACTCCAGTTTCCTTCTTTTTATTTTCTATGATTTTTTACTTAATTTATTTCTGAACCTCTTCTGAGTTACCCTTTTTCAGTAGACTCTAGTAAGTTCTTTTATTTGTAGGATTTGTCATAATGTTGACTAATAAGTTAGTGTTCGTATCTATTCTGCTACATCACCAAGACAAGTTTTCAAAGTCAACACTGTCTTCATCTCTCCCTGTGCCTCTGGGCACATAGAGTACAAACCATTCAGGGTTAAAAAAACCAAAATAAACCAAACACAAAAAACCCAACACAAACCACCACCACAACAAAACACGAACTTATTTGTATTGCCCTTCTCTTAAAGCAGTTCAAAACCCTGCCAGAGAAAAATGCAGCAACAGAGAGCTCTAGAGGCCCTGCTCTGCATTGCACCAATTCCCACACACACACATATGTATGTACCACACTTTCACAGAAGCAGAATGCCTCATCTCTTCTGTACATGTGATGTGCAGAAAGCTTACAAAACACATCAGCCATAAGCTGAATTATATGACATCCATCAGTCTGTTAAGTTACTAGATGCAGGTTCATTTAGTTCTTTGAAATGAAGGGGGCAGAGGAGTGTTTTGCTTGGCTCTTTCCTTGGAGAAGAAGATAGTGCTTTTTGATGACAAACAATAGACCCGGGTCTATGCCTATAAAGTAAGAAAAGTGTCATTACAAATTCGTGACCAGTTCTGTAGTCATCAAAAACCCACAACGCTTTTTTCAGTTCAGGTGAGGAGCTTGCAGTGACTGTGCTCAGCAAAATCCCTCTGAGGTAAGCTTTAAGTGGTTAGTACAAAGAAAAACGCTTTTTAAGAAGTCCCAAACTCATACATAATACAGGCATCATCACCTACTGCTGAAGTGAGTCCAAAGTGCTGTGGAGCCACCTGGCAGAAGGCAGGTGAAGAGTTTCTGTGCAGGAGCCTGTACCACACCCGTGCTCCAAGGATGAAAACTATGCCACCAAGTACCTGACCAGCAAATGTGACTCTGCCACAGAGCATATGCACAGCAAGAGCTAAAATACTGATACTACTCCTACCCAAGAACAGAGCCTGAACTTGCCATGCCACAAATACAGGTCTGTTTCACAAGGGTCTGTTGTATTTCAGGTCCTGAAGTTTTGTCATTTACTTCTGATCCAGAATTTGCCTTTCTAGTAGGAAAAATTCCCCACTCAGATGTATCACAGCTCAGTGACTGCCCCAGGGCACCTCTCTATATCAGTATCTCTGGGGAGGTCTCTTTCCCTGTTACTCCTGAAAGGCAGACCTGCCAGTTCCCAAAGCTACCCCATGACATTCCTCTTAGAGAGGGTCAAGATGTCTCACACTCCTGCAATGACAAGCTAAGCCAATGGACAAGAGCTTAATTACAAAACACAAATTTTTTCAGTGCCCAGAATGTTTAAATCCATTCCTGACTGCAAACTCTCCTCCAGGCCATTCAAATCATGTCCTTCCAAAAAAAAAAAAAAAAAAAAAAAAAAAAAAATTAAAAAAAATTAGATAGGAGTCACACAGAAATCTTTTACAAATAGTTTGTTCCTCATTTTTCCTTCCTACATAACAGAAGGACATGTTCCTTAACAGCTGTCAGTTTTAACACTTTAAATTCCATGGTAAAACACAACTGCATTCACAGCCTTCAGGAGAAATTAAACCATAAGGATCTCACAGGCAGGCCTCAACATAAGCAAGAATGTTGAGCATTTCCTAACACATTTATAAACATGGATGGTGTGTATGGTGAAAAAAGACCACACAACCACATTCTGGCCATATCCAAATCTATACTGGATGTGGAATTACAACAGTATAAATTTCCAGATTCTTTTTCTCTTTAATTCACATCTGTGCATATTACATTATCTTGTGACCTGAATAACCTTCTCAGACACATTCTATTTTAAATACAAGACATTAGTATGGTATGGAACACCATGCAAATCAGCAGGAGGACTCTGCAGTAAGAATTACTTAACTGTTATTGTTTACATCAAGCCACACACAGATGCAGAAAACCATCAAAAACATCAAAACAGTTATATATCCACCTCAACTAAACTGATCACACAAAACATCTTAACCCTGCAACATCCCCCTTGCTTGCGGCAACTGAGAAAGGAATGCTTCTCTTTAAATAGGCCCTCCTCAACTCTCAGCTGCCAGGGTCAACATAGTTTTGCTGGGATTCTCCTCCTTTGCCAGCCTCCTTCCAATCTGAGGTCATAAGAGGTAGATGGATTTTTCCCTCCCCAGGTGTAAACATCCCTTTTCTGAAAAGCTGTTCTCTCTTTCACTTCTCCCCCTCCAGAGCAGCTACTGGCAGTCTCCTTCAGAGACCAAATCTTCCCCTTAAAATTTCTGCTGCATGGCTTTCTGTTGACCACTCTCAGATTGTTAGTCCCAAAATCCACAAATAATGGGTCTGACTCTAAAATTCCATGGAACACCAGCTACACAAAGTTCAGGAGATAGTGGGTGTAGTTTGGGGATGCTTCCTGCTTGCTCTGAACACAAGTGCATGGTGCTTATAGCCCTGCAAGTCTCACATCTGTTACTGAATACAGAGATTTTGGCTACTAATGGGGCACCCTCAGCAGAAGTCTCCATGGGAAATCAAACCTCTTTAGGATTGAACACAGAATCATTCAACAGTCAGATTTGGAAGGGACCTTATGCATCATCTAGCTCTGAGCCCCCTGCCTATGGTCAGGGACACCTTCCATGAGATATGTTGGTCAAAGCTCCATCCAACCTGGCCTTGAACACTGATGGGGATGAGACAACCACAGTTTCTCTAAGGCAACCTATTCCAGTGCCTCACCACCCTCACAGTAAAGCATTTCTTTCTAATATCTAATCTAAACCTGCTGTCTTTCAGTTTGAAGCCATTCCCCTTGTCCGGTCACTTACATGTCCTTGTAAATAGTTTCTTTCAATCTTTCTTGCAGGTTCCATTTAGGTACTGGAAGGCACAATTAGTTACCTGTAAGCCTCCAGGCTGAGTAATCCAAATTTTCTCAGCCTTTTCTCATAGGAAAGGAGCTAATAATCATCTTTCTGGACCTCCTCTGGTCTTGCTCCAACAGGTCCATGCCCTTCCTGTGCTGTAGACCCCAGAGCTGGATGCAGTGTTCCAGGTGGGATCTCAGCAGAGCACAGCAGCAGAATCCCTTCCTTGGCCCTGCTGCCCACAGTGCTTTGGATGCAGCCCAGGACATGTTTGGCTCTCTGGGCTGGGAGTGCCCATGGCTGGCTCATCTCCAGCCTCTCATCCACCAGCTCCCCCAAGTCCTCCTCAGCAGGGCTGCTCTGTTCATGCCTATGTTCATGTACCAGGGGTTTCCTCAACCCAGGTGTAGCACCTTGCATTTGCTGTTATTAAAACACGTGAAGTTCCCATGGGCCCACTTGTAAAGCTTGTCCAGATCCCTCTGGATGGCATTCCATCCTTCAGGAGTGCCAACCACACCACTCAGCTGGGTGGCATCTGCAAACTTGCTGGGGGTGCACTCAAGTCCCTTCATCTATGTCATAAATTAAGATAACATATATGCACAGTAGGAGTCCCCAGGCCACACAGCCGCACTCAGGACCAGCCTATTGCTAGACAAAAATAGCTTTGAACTGGACAAAACTAAAAAAAAAATCTGTCCATGAAAGCCTCCACAGCTTACTTAGCTAGCATCTAAGACAACACTGCAACTGAAATTCCCAAGACCTGCCAGGCCTCACAGGGACACACCAGGAGCAGTTCTTCTGGAAGCACATGTGAATTTTCACAGCTTTCCAAGGCTTCCCTGCAACTGTCAACATTAAACCTTGAAAGCTTTCCCAGTCATTTCTGCAGAGGAAGAGAGGACTGTCCTGATCCAAAGGGCAATGCGGCAAGCCAATGATCAATTACATTTTTGGATGAAGGAGCCTCCTAATTGATCTATTATTCAATTTGCCTTGTTAAAAAGACTGGATGACACCATGTCCATATGTACAAACAAGGTGTGCATGTGTGGGTTGGTTAAATAATCCTAAATATTCAATGCCAAGAAAAGCTAGGCAAAAGAAAAGACCACAATCCAGAAAATGAGCTTGAAAGAAGGTCTGTAATGATCAGCTCAAAAGTTTAAAGGAGTGCCTAAAAAAAGAATCAAGAACTGTGTCTGCTGTCTCAACAGATAAGCACCAGAAAATTACTCATATGAGTCTAATTACATGTGAAACAGCTCGTATTTATCTAGTTCAAAATAAAAAAGCCCAAAGGAAACTCAAACAAGAGCAAGCCTTAATTCAGTCTGATGTGTTCCTGCATTTGGGAAAATATTCCTCACAAAACAATAGATTCCATAGTCATAACAAAAATTAATGCAGAGAAATTGTTGTATATATATATATATGTATTTATATATAATTATCTTAAGTAAAAGTAACTTATTTGAAATAACTGGTCTTACATTTCATTCTGAAATTAAGGGAAAATCCAAGTATAGATTGTTGGATAAACACAATAAGCAATGTCATGGTCAAACCAAAAAAGGACAGGTTTTTTACTGAAAATGCATCAAGAGGAAATAAACAGCTTTCTGAAAAAGTAACAATCAACAGCAAAGTGCAATGCCATTAAGCTTTTCAAAGGACAGAGTGGAATGTGTGGGAAGATTAGAACAAAAAAGCAAAGAAAGCTATTAAAAAAACTCGGATGCCTGACAGAAATATAAGAAAAAGACACGGGCTGGCATTCTACAAAACTGATTTAAATAAATCTATATTTTGGCAACTAGGAAAAGGAAACAGAAAAGAAGCAATAGAAGCCAGATATTTTTCTTTGCCATTTCATTTGATAGCAATAATATCTAAGGTCATCTCTCATATAAACTTCCCCTAAGTAGAAATATTTTGCTTCTGTTTACATTGAGATTGGACAGTAAAGTCGTTATAGTTTGTTCATGTGATGGTGTTCTTTATCTTGTAATGAAGATTCTCACAAAGTAATCTATTTCATAATGGGGAGAGGGGGAGACCACCCCTATTTCCATAATACCAATGAGCACTATACATAGCAAAGACAGTTTTGCTGGCTTATAAAAATTGAAACAGGAAGATGGCCACAAAAATACTCAAAGTTTGCCAATAATGTTTATATTATTCACAACCATACAAAACTCTTAGAATACTAACTTCAAACCATCATTTCTACCTCCTACCATATCTTTGGGCATGGTTTATGAGCAATGTTTCCATCTCTCAAAACTCTTTGGTTCCCAAAAGATACTGCCAGCCAGCTTTGTTGAAAGAAACAAGCCTTTACAACTTCAAATATTTTTCAAATTTTTCCATTAGCCTTCAAATAAAAATCATATAATAGGGTGCTTTATAGAGTGCTTTATGATGTTCTCACAGGAGTCTTTACAGACATATAAAATACTCAAATAATTAGTTTGAAAGCTTTTTTTTTTCCCTGAAAAGAAAGGAAATACACCCTAAAATTTTCTCAGAGGTGGATGCTATGTGGTTTGAGATTTACAGTACCCATTACCCGAGTTCCAAAAAATGTAAACATTAGAAAGACTTTTAAATAATCACTCCAAAAGCTTGACTGCAATTATAAAATACTATATCCCTACACCTTCTCCTGTTGTTTTTTGCCTTTCTTTCACCATTTTACCATTGAGGATGACATTTAAAATGCCAGTAATATTCGTGCATCGGTCTCATACAATATATGTCTGTCATGTTCTGTTCCTGTTAAGAAAGAAGGCACTGATCTTTTGCAAAAAAAAGTTCTTCCAGCCAAAATTCAGATCAGTGTGTTAGTACTTATTATAAAATACCACCATTAGAATAAGAACAAGTCTAGGTAATTGCTATGACAATAAGTAGGGTAAGAGTGTATTTAATGTCCCCCTTCATTACAAATCCATTTGGCATCCATTCTAATTGCTAGCCTAATCCCAAAAAAATAATTATTTGATGTGTTGGTAGATGTCATGTGTGCCTTGTACATTTATAGCACTCCTATTGTAATTCAACATTAATTATATTTCACATTATGTCCTGCATAATGCAGCAGTATGAAATCCTCATATTTTGTAAATGAGAAAATTAAGCTCTACTTTTGTCCATTCTAATCCCATTTTACCCCTATTACACTTTGGTATCAGAACTCTCCCATTCTATTACCAAATCCATGAGCACACAAAACAGAGCCCTTTAACACAGAACAGCAAAAACTTTGATACACTTTAAAAGGCAAAAAAAAAAAGGAGAAGAAAAAAAATATCTAATTTTCATCAATTCCATATCACTTTAATATATTTTCTTGCTCTTGAATTCTTACTAGGATCATAAAATAGAAGTTGGGAGGAAAAAAAAAGGAGCACTAGAGTGCAGTCTCCATAGGTACAGAAACAATAAACATCCATGAAAGAAGACTACTGGTCAATGATTTAAGAGATGCATCACTTCATGTATTCCCTGACCTCTTCTCAGTCAGCTGGACATTTGCTCAGAGATGACCAGTGTTTATTTTTCCATAGCTGTGTTTATCACAAGAACAAAGGATATAAGAAAAAAAAGGCAGTTAGAGTTTTTTTACTGAGTCATATCCCTGCTAACTGAACCTGATTACTAGTATAGAATAAGGCAGTTAAAAAAGGAACAGTACAGTGGAAGATATAGATATTTGTGGAATATATATATTTTTATATATCAGGACACTTTGTACACTTTTTCTAATGCCTCCTCATTGACAAACTTTATAGAGGGGGGTTCCTTCTGTAGGAAGTTCTCTTGGTTGCCTTCATTTCACCAGTACACCAGATGACCTTTCTAGGGGCTCTCTGCGTGTGTAAAGCTTTAAGGTGCTTATTGTGGATAGACAGGTTAAAAACGGGATTATGTTATTCACACAGTTTACTAAGCCATTCTTCTGATAAATTTTTATATAAAATGTGGCATTTCTCAAAAAAAAGCTAACAACATCCAAGAAGAAACTGGGGGGGGAAGTAAGAAAGCATAAACAAGACATTAAGACCAGCCAAGACATTTTTGTCCTCCTTTGCTGACTCTTGGAGCTAGACACTCCAGAGACTTTCTAGCAAATAAGAAAGGTTAATATCACCTGTTTGCTGACAATCCCCAGAACAGACATATGACTATACAAGTCTTTTGTTCAAGAAAAGCTTTGGGACCATCAGACCAAGTGTTTCTGTACCTGTGAGCAGATGTTACTGCATCTGACTTACTGCAGTTTCAGTAGAACCATATGAGTTGTTACCTGACTCTGTGGGAAGTTGCCCACACTAGACCAGAGGAGCAGATGTCATCTTCATCAGGGAGTGGGAAGACCTACATTCCCACATGCACTTGGTTATCTTCACTTGCTAGTTTTTGTGTCCACACTAAGAAATCAAAGGATAGGATAACTCAGAGGAGACCCCAGCTACAACCCCCGCTAAGGCCACTCAAGGCAGATAGCATCTACATGGAAACTGCAGGTTTTCCTCAAAAACTCAGCTGATTTTCCTTCAACAGAAACAGGGCCTTTCTGCATTGTGTCTTTATATTTATAAAAGTAACCTAATCCTTCATCCAATTTCTGTGGGGCTTGCAACCCTATGAGTATGTGCTGGAATCATACAGTGTGGGAGCAGAGGTCTTGATTTCTAAGTTCAAACACTTGAGATCCTTTAAGATATATCTCACTGACCAGCTAAACACACAGATGAAAAATCCTTCCTCACTTTTGAGCTACTAAGGAAAAAAACTATATAAAACAATATGTTAGAGTGAAACTAGAAAATAAAACTACAGGTGAGCAATAGAAAAAGAAGGATGGAAGGGGAGGTAACAGTCTGATTGAGGCTTAAGACAATTTTTATAAACCTCATTCATTTTTCCTTTTCAAGCAAGAAAAGAAGTCCAAACAGCAAGCTCCTGCAGAGTTAGACATGAACAGCTATGTCCTGAATTGAAAAACCATAGCTGCCTAGGCCAAAGCAATGCCTTTATACAGCATGTTTTCATTGAATAGTACTTAAGCCATACTAATTTCCAGCTAAAAGAAAATAGTAGCTTTTTATATAAACACACACTCCACAACAGTCTAAAATATGCTGAAAGTGTCGAGCAGTGCCACAAAAATTTAGAACAAATCAGGGATATCTTTAGGGAAAGGAGCCAGAAGAGATACTGCATGCATAACAGCTGTTTAAAAGAAGTTTCCTGGAGGTATTCCAACTATAATAGATTGAACATTGCTTATAAATCTTACGAAGTACTAAAAAGTTAACTCTGAAGGCTCCTATTTAAAAAAATAAAATAAAATAAAAATACCAACAAACCACATAGGTAGGTGCTTGAAGTTTCCAGGCCAATTTCTCAACAAGCCTCAGCAAAGTAAAAAAATTACCGCATCCAGGAATCATTATAAACAATTTTTTTTTTTTAATATTATAGTTTTCAATATAATCTCCTGACATTGCTGCTACAGTTAGTTATGCAATTCCTGAACATGTTCATGTTGCCATATACTTAAATATAGGGCTTGAATAGAAGAGTCTTATTTCTGAAGCTTTATCATACACCTATGATAACAGTTTCATGGTAAATTACTGGAATTTTAATGTTATTATTGTATGTCCTTTACATGCTTATAACAGCACTACAGGGCTTCAGAACAGGGACAGTGCTGGCATTCAGCAGTGCTGTCCAACAATTCAGGATTAGTCAGCTAACCTTCAGCCAAGTATGCCTGCACATAGGAACACTGCAGTCCTGAGGCTGACTTAGCCAAAAAAAAAAAAAAAGGAGAGAAATCTACAGCCTGTATTCAAAGGACTACAAGAATCAGCATGCCATGCACACAACAAAAACTTGTTATGCATGGATCAGTCACTGAATCCATAAGAATTTATTTAATATTCTCCCTTTACAGTCAGAATTTTTTATGCCTTTTCAGAAGCCATGAGCATGTCCTGGACCTGTACCAAGCTTCCTGAGCACAGCAGCCTACCCTAAACTTTGTATGTGTAGTCTCAAGAGTATCCTGTGAATCTCCTCTTCACTGGTCTACCAAAAATCAGATGCTGTAGTAGCAAACCTTTTCACTGCAGCCAAAGGTCACATGTAAATTAATAATACAAAAGGCCAATACTCTGCATGGAGACAGTATTTTGAAAGTAGGTTTGAGCAGGACTGGGATGCTGCAAAAGGATGCAATGTCATCTTATCAGCCCATTTAAAATCTATTCAACTGCTCAGTTTGATATAACATAGATACAATTGCTAAATTAACATAGATACAATTGCTAAATTAGATAAAAATGAAAAAAACTATACAATACAAACTGCACAAGTCTTCTCTTATGGCATCTCATGCTTCTTAGTCTCTTTGTACATAATCAAACTACTCTTGTCAAAATTTTTCAGTGAGTATTTGCAACAAAACTTCTGGTTATGCTAACCTTTGTCCTATTATCCTTAACAGCATTTTCAGAGATGCTGCCCTAGAGAGGTTCATAAGTCCTCATATTTAAGAAAATCATTCATTTGATATTTGGAATTACTTAGAAGTACCTTAGCAGCTCAGAACAAAGGTGGTATGAGTGTGAATGCATACAAGTGTACAGCTGTTCTTCAACACACCTCTTTCTTACCTTTTTTTCTGAACCTCAATATTTTTGGTGCTTGAAGTCCTGTAATAGCAAGGTCACATTCAAGATTTAACCTATGTCAGTGAAAGAAGGCTACTGGGATGCTAATTGCTTCCAAGTTACACTATCTACTGGCTGTTCAACATAACTTGCTATACATACTTGTACCTGAAAGCCCAGACTGTGAAACAGCCCACTGCAAGATCTTTGGGACCTTGCATAGCCTGCTCAGACACAGCAATAATTCACCAGAAACTGGTCAGTTCTGGGCTTCTGCTCTTTTGAGTATAAATCAAAGGTATTTTTTAATAAAGTTCAAGCCTT
This sequence comes from Pseudopodoces humilis, assembly GCF_049639895.1. Classification (NCBI taxonomy): domain Eukaryota; kingdom Metazoa; phylum Chordata; class Aves; order Passeriformes; family Paridae; genus Pseudopodoces; species Pseudopodoces humilis. The sequence continues at coordinate 34,595,042 of NC_142202.1, read as the reverse complement.
TCAGTAGTTTACAAAACAGAAAAGCAGAGTAATGCCCATTGTACAGATCAGATATTCATACCTCAGATACACATGACCTGTGCACTAACACTGAGTAGATCAATACCAGAATAGGAAGAGGAATTTCTCTCTTTATTCTAAACAGTGTGAATTACGTGAATTATCCTGCCACTTATGAGTTGCTTCAAGATTTACAATTGTCACTTCTTAGTATCCCAGTTTAAAACACCTAAATTAAATGCATTTTATGAAAGAGTAATATCAACATGAAACTGAAATAGATGTGTGTTTGTGGAGTTTTTTTTAACAGAAAGAGAAATACACAAATTATTATTTAGCATTGCTTTCCAGGTTGAAGGCAGAGAGAAGGACCATGTCTAGCTTCACATTTAGGTTTCTCTTGGAAACTGGAAGTTTTCCAATTAAGATTTTTCTTCCTTCCATTGCCCCAAAATTCTTTTAAGAGACAACAAAATTAGCACAAGGTCTCCAAACGCGATGACAATTCATACTGACAGTTAAATAATGAATTATTCTTGTTTCCCAGCTTTAAAAAATCAGGAGGAACTGGAATGTCAATGATAACTTCATACTGCATGAGATAAAGTGAATTATTATGCTCCCATTAGCTCTTCAGAGCACAAACCATAACACACCTTGTTTGGAAGTCTGAGTCATTATAGATCAATTCCAGGGTATTGCCTAATATTGCCACATTTAGCATCAAACACTGCCATCACATTTTTATCTCTACTCCGCTTTGAAAGCCAGAGCAATCACAGAAAGGAAGCTCACAGGTAGTACACCCAGCTTCACAAGAGGACATAAGTCATCCCATGAAGAGCTGTTGCACGTTCCTGCTGGGCTGCTTTTGGTCCCCAGATCAGACAGGTCAAAGCTGTCTGGTTTGCTCTGCAGTTACAAGGCCGTGCTGCAGACATACCCAAGCACTCTTTCTTTGCTTAGCCTCAGGCCCTGCTTAGTTGCAGAATGGTGGCCATAGCAGAATACACAGAAGTACAGTTCTTTTGAATGAAATTACAATGTCAGACCCTTTATCAGGCTACAGAAGAACCCAGCGAGGAAATAGTGTTGTAACTTACCTGGTCCTTACAGAAATACAGGTCAAGATTCAATGGATTAATTCTTAGCCAGAGAAAAATAATCACTGTTGTATGTTTTATTGGTTATTTTAATAACTACTGCAACTGATTATTCCTTGTGGTTGGGCTTCTTTCTCATTATTCCAGTAAGCAGAGATAAAATAAAGCCTTCAGAAAAATACAATGGGACAACTCTAAAGGGAATACAGACATTTCCAAAATAACAAAAAGATACAACCCAAAAAGAACCTTATCTCTGTCCTACTGTTAGCTGATTTATCAAGCCCTATATGGCAATAAACACTCAAAGAAAAATGGAAAACATTTTCAAAGGACTATTGTTGCAATCCCAGTTGAAGTAAAAATGGTATCATTAAACATTCCAAAAGGAAAAGTTTCCAGCTGCAATCATACACCTTTTCAGCAATCTGAAAAGCTATTTAGAAGAAAGAGAACAGCTGACACTTCTCCATTGCTTTCCTTGATTCATGTCTCTAGATGACTCATGATAAATAAACCCACATATTTGAAATGGTCTTTTTTATAAGACTATGAACAAACTATATTACCATAGCATAGAGATTACAGAATTCCAGATAGATCAAAATTTATTTCTAGTATCCCATATATTTTGCAAATCACTGCACCAAAATTTTGCAACATCCCTCAGAATCCTACAGTGCTCATTTTTCTGCTGTGCTTCAGTGAACGCGTCACCAGCTGCACCTTTCTGCATCAGAATAAAATGAACATAAAGAAACTTTTCAAATCACCAAAACACAAAAATAACTTATCTTTCCCCTTCATTTTTCTTTACACCCACTGTCTCAGGTGCTGGTAGAGACCATGATATGATCATCTGGCTGCAGTAGTTATGAGCAATGATGAAGCCACAGTTATTGTAGGAGGAAGTGCTTGAGCCGCCTCTCTCAGATTCAATGTTTTCCTCACCACATCCTTGTGCCTTTTCCTCGGACTGGACATATTTAATAGATTCCTCTTCATTAAAAATATAAGAAAATTGTGCATATTTTAATATTCCAAAAATCTATTTGTTGTTTCTTTCCAAGAATGACAAAGCAGGATCTTTCCAGAGTAGAGCAGCAATGGCTAGCAGCTTATCAAAAGTATGGGGCTGGCTGTATGTTTTTTATCAAAGCCAGGAAATGCACCAAGTCTGTCCCCACAGGATTGAAAAATATAAAATTAGGAAGATATTAAACACCTAGTCACACTTCTCAAGTGCATTCTGGTCAGAAGAAAGACATTATGCAAAATGTTACAGAAGAGCCAAGCTGGATATTCTTGGAGAAAACTCTTGCTGCAGCCACACAGCAGCAGAAGCTTTACACACATCACTTGGCTTGCACAAGAGCAGGCACAATGGAAGGAGGCACAACTAATGAAAGTTTAAACAGATCATACTTTTCCAAGGGCAGAGAAGACCAAAGGTAACAGGTAGCCTCAGCACAAGACTCCATCAGGACTCTCTTTGCAGTCAGAGGAGAAAAGAATGTGAAAATATTCAGAATCAGGACTCTCTTTGCAGTTAGAGCAGAAAAGAGTGTGAAAATATTCAGAATAAAATCTAGATGTGTTGTCTTAACCAGATTCCTTGTTGGCAGCTTTGTCCAACCACTTAGTAAAAGAGTCTAGCAATTAGACAAATTTCTGTCTAGCCTCTTCTAAAGTGTATTATTCTTTCTTCTTCTCATAATCTTTCCCTAAATCTTCCTTTTCCACATTTATTTAAACAGATTTTATCTTTGCTAACTCTTCAAGGCACTCTACACTTCTATTTGTACATCAGAACTGCTCTGGAAACCAGGAGGATGCCAGTAATCCCTGCATCCCCTTGAAAGCAGACAGCACAGTGGAATGACACCACCAATTGGCGACACACACGTTCATGCAGTCCTTACTACCTGGTTTCATTCATGAAGAATAGCAGTAACTGGCAAATTCTGGTGGTGTCATCAAGTTGAGCCTAGAGAATCAGCCAAGCTATAAATGCTACACAGAAGTACGTAATTGGTGCATCCCTCAGGGAAATATCTTAATTTGATTAGTGTTGAATCCACATTATTTTCATTAGCTATTACTAGCCATGTGGGAAAAGGGCCTGCTGTGAACAGGTGGCTGAGATATCTCTTCATGCTTTCAGGACCTCTGTTTATGCCAGTAGGACAGTAGCATAAACTATTAGAGGCAAGGAAGTGATTTTAATTCATTTTCTCCAGGCTAGCAAAGCCATTTAATTTAGTCCTGTGAGATAAAAAAAGAATTTGTAGCAAGAAAAAAATCTGAGGCTGCTGAAGCTGGGAAAAGGAGTTCAGGGGTCTTTAACAAGATTCTGCTTGGAAGAGTTCTGCTGGCTTGGATTTATAGTGCTAGTGTGACAGAAGAAAAAGCTGTAATTTATTTACACAAGTTCCTTTCCTCTATCCTACTTCAAATGGTTCCTCATCACCACCATCCCACTTCCAACCTCTGAGCTGGAAGCCAACTTTTTCCAGAAACTTTTTTCCCAACCATATGAGTACAGTCAACTCAGTCCATTCCTCTGCTTCAAACATAGTAGAAAATACCACAAAGATTAAGAAATGTATGCCTGCACTTAAATTTCTACTAGAAACAACACTGTTCTCTGAGTTTCAAAATAGAGTAAAATATAAAAAGATTTTCAAGGCAGAAATCACTACAGCTAGCCTGTCTCCCTTCACAATTCCAAGGAGTAGCAGTTAAAATCCAACCTCAAGCCATGTATTTTCAATGCAAATACGCAACAGTTTTCAAATCTGCAAAATCATGATGCTCTATACGGGCCTACTTCCAAACATGTTCTCCATCTCCAACAGGTTTCATACTTTTAGTAATAACTCTGAAAAATTACTCAGATTCAAAATCTAGTATCTTACACTACTCACAGTTTTTGTAGTCCCCTGAGCTCAAATTCTCCTTTACCCCTGGATGGACTACATTATTTCAGCTGCTAGGAAGAGGATCCATGCTATAGAAGAGAATTGTAGTTAAAGCTATTTAGAAGTCCAGATGGGACCACAGCCCTTAAAGATGAAGCCAGAAAAGTAAACTTCAGGTGCCTGAAGACACCTCCATTTTCATAGTCTTTAGTATTGCAATATTGTCACCTTGTGTTGCTTTAAATATATATATATTTATTTTGAAAGGTGTCTCCACATACAGCAATTACTTTTCATGCAAAACAATACCAAAAAAAAAAATATTTAGCTGTAAAAAAACAATTTTTCATGGAGAGAAACAGTTTGGATAAAAATAATGAGCAGCCTTGCCTCACGTCCTGCTGCAGGAGAGCTCAAGGGGCCAAGAAAGTGGCCAGCTCTATCACAAGAGAGTGAATGAGCTTTGTGTGTCTCTCTGGCCATGTTTTTTGCTACTCTACCTGCTAATTCTTTCCTGCACTCACTCATCTGCAGGAAGGGAGCACTGCAGGAAGAAAAAGTCTCTGACTCCCTGCAGTAGTTCCCCAGAAGAGGATTTATAGCCAGGAAGAACAAAGCACAGTGACTTTCAGAATGAAGCCAGCTGGGCACCACACACAAGGAAAAACAGCACAGGGATATTTAAGCTTGCCTGAGCAGGATACCTCCTTTCTTTTGCACCAGGCAAGGCAGCCTTTAGTGCTGTTTATACCACAAGTGGTGGCACAGAGCCCAGATACTCATTTCCACTGCAGTTGCTGCTTAAGAGATTTCCTGGCTTCAAAAACACATTTATACAATTCATTCAATAATTTCTATTAGCAAATACTCATTTATTAGGAAGTTCTATGCTAAACAAACAAGGATGTCATCCAATGTGCTGAAAAATAAGCTCTTTAACAAAACCGAAGCCTCTTAATACTGCTCTTCAGCATTAACCATTTTTTCCCTATCCCAATTTTGTATTAGGGTTTCAGTCCAATCTTCTATGCCACTGGGGCTTCACGTACTCCACTGGGGGTAAATGAGGGCCATGAAGGCTTATCACTTTGTGAAATGTGGCCTTGAACCATGTAGCTACAATGCTGGGAAAGACCACTGGCATGTATTTTAGTGTCTTCTGATCCATCTGTGAGAGAATTAGAAACCAAGCAGAGATACTCTCCATGGAACATTATAATGCTTAAGGTAAATACACAGAGGCAGACAGCTGAATCCTGACCTCCTTTTGTACCAGATTCTCCACTCTTCTTTTTCCTCATTATGATATTTTACAATGACATGTCTTGATAAAGGGAAAACTTTTCACACAATGTTATTCTGAAAACTCACCTTTTTCCTAATACTATATAGTTGCCATAACAACTTGATGCAATATCTTAATAATCATTCTCTGCATTCTTTTTAGCATTGTAGTTGTCATGACAACCACATGGATTTTATTTCAGACCTACCTCCCAACATTCTTAGACGTGTTTTTGTTGCTTTGAATGAAATCAGACTCAGTCTCCACTAAAAAGACCAAAAGAAAATCTGATGAAGTACCTATGAAAGAAAGCATCTTTATGGAAAAAGATTCTAAAGCTCTTGTATACAACATTTAACCATGTCTTTTCCCTATGTATGCATGTTTACTTTAACAAAAAGCTCAATGCAAATACTACATTTGAGAACTGAATGCACAGAATGGAGCTTATAAACGTCCAACATTTTGTCTAGAAATAAGCATTAATTTAATTTTTATTTAAGAAAAGATAATAGAATTTTTTAAACAATGGTCTGTATAAATAACATTAATCTATAATAATTCTAAGCTTCAGTGGGGAAAAAAAACAACCCAAAATCTGTTGTGGCAATCTGATATCACTCTATATTTTATGCAGTACTGGAGATTGACACCTTTTTTTGTTATGAGATGGTTGTAATGAAATAGTGAACTAATGCAAGAAAGCTTCCTAGTCAGTGCCCCTTTTGCTGTTGAGTGTCAGAAGAGAGTTCCAAATTACAAACTAAGGTTTGTAATTTACAGTATCACGAGTAGTGAATTCACATTGCTGATATAGAATAGACAGATCATGAGGCAGATCACCAGCAGAGACGTTAGGCCAAAGACCAAACAAGTGCTTGTCTCTTTTCCATTGACAGCAATACAATCTCTGTTGCCTGGAACCTACCCCACCACTCTTGGAAGGAGTGTTACTACCTTATCACTTGAAATGGTCAACCTTTTGCAGCTGTCTGAATTGTTAAATTCAGAGCAATAATTATGTAATAATTACAAGATATAAAAACTTAAGATCAGCCCAAAAATATTTCCAATCACTTCCTATTACACATAAGAATATGCTTTATGCATCTGCAGCCCCTACAAACATTTTCTCAACCACAGGTAATGTTTTAGCTTTCCCTGAATATTTCAAGCTTCTTTTTCCACAATGTGAAATTCAGAGTCATCCAAAGTGCAACATGTAGTTTCTAGGCTGCAACTAGCTATGATGGGGGCAATGGTGAAGCACATGATTAAGGAGATTAGGAATTTAGAGATACGAATACTAATTTCTATTTCATTGCTTCTGTGAATTGGTATTATGTGTGCTATATGCACATTCAGCTTGAATTTCTCTATTATCTTCAGTTCTAATAAATCCTATTACGTGGGCACCCTACTCTGGAACTGCTGCTTCTCCCTAAACATCCAACTTCAAAAGTCCACAGCAGAGGAAAAAACATGGAAAAAGAAGGGGATAGTCTGATTTTCAGAAATATGGAGAAATAATTTATTTGCAAGAAAAAATGGAGAAAAGACTGGAACACAAGGTCAAAGAAGAAGGCATAAAGTAACAAACAGATCAAATATCTTAATCTTTTTCTTAGCACAAGAGCTAAGCAAAAGCCATCAAAAGTTAAAACACAGAATGTTTTGACACTTATTATTGGTGACATTTGTAGACAAAAATCTATCATTTGTAACAAAGAGATAGCTACATTTACCTAAACAAGAAGCAATAAAAGAATCATAAGCCCTCATGCTCAATTGTTAACTGCAAAACACGTGAGAATGGATTTTTCCTACTGGTAGGAAAAATTTTCTACTGGGGTAGAAACTCCCATGGACATTTACCAGCTTATAGACAGAGAGACACATAAAAAGCTTGGCAATAGACAGCCACAGAAAACACTGTGCTCTGTACAAGTGCACAGCAGGCATTTGAGAGACAATCCAAAGAGAAACTTAATTAACACCTAATTGTTTGGAATGGAGTGAGATAAAGGGAATATGAAAGTGAGTTAATGTAAAAATCTTTCTAGAGAAGAGAGATCTGGTTATTTAAATCCTGCTGCTTGCAATTATAAAGCTACTACATGCAAAATCTGTGCTGATTTATTTATCTCCAACTTACTCTTGACTCTAAAAGTGTTCTTAACTGTTACCATTTGTGTCAAAACACTAAAAAAACAGCTTGCGTTTTATTTCTTTTTTGTGAATTAAGAATTTATTTAGGAAAGAGACATGAATGCTTTTTAGTAAGAAATACAGTTTCTCTCATTTTCTCTTACATGAAACATAAATGTTCAAATGCTTTTGAGTCTTATGTTGGGATAAAAGGCAATTGATAAGAACCCATATTAATAAAAATACATTTCCATTCTACTCTAACACATTCGTATGACCTTATTCTTCATATATCAGGACTCTTACCAATGAAATACCAGTTTCTGTGTGTTACTGTTTTAGATAGATGGTAATGTTTTCCAAAGTCAGTTTCCATTCAAATCACCTGCATGTGCTCAGCTTCCATTTAGTATTTCAAATAGGAATTACTACCTTTTCAATTTATAAGGGTACAAATCTTCTTCAAGCACTTCTGCAAACGAATTCAAGTCATAGAATAATGGAGAACATTATTCCTCTTACATTTTGTACATTGAAATTTCAAATATGAGATTTTTGCCTGAGTATTTTCCATTCCTTGCCATACTAAACTAGGCTGTTTTAATAAGTCAGAAAATCCACCACCACCAAAAAACACACACACAAAAAAAAAAAAAAAAAAGTTTGTAAGTGCTAGCCTTTCTTTACAAAACTTCCTTATTAAATAAAGCTGAAATACAAGTTGCAGCTACAAATCTACTATGAGAGCCTTTAAAAATTAGGAGAAAATCTGGAATACCTCCTAATATTTTCCACCCAGAGGTGTTGGAAACCTGCTTCAAACAGATTTGCAGAGCCTGGCCTCTTAGAGTAGCCAGCTCAGAAACTGGCTTTTAAAAGTACCTGGCAATAGTTAACTCTAATGTTCAAGGCTTTATGGTCTTCCATACCACTCTGGAATCTTCCTCTCAAACTTCCATCTTTGGACATAGAGAACAGCACAACTCAGGTAAGAAAGGGAGAAAAGGAAAGGGAAAAAAAAAAAGCAAGCAAAGAGACTCTGGAAAGCAACTTCTGCAGACTCCTGCCCTTTAGAGATACTTAGGTGCTCAACAAGTCTTAAAGAGCTGCCTACATATTTGCTGGGCTGCTCTAAATTGCTCTAAATCAGCCACAATAAGCAAAATCCCTTCACTTTCCAACTCTTCTGGACACCTACAATTCACTGGAGTACACCCCAATATGGGAAAACCTTATAAGTTATCTGCTTAGCCAATCTCTGTGGCAGCTTTTTGCTGCTGTAACAGCACACAATGAACCCAGGAGCTGCCAGAGACTCACTTAAGGTAGTTCCTAGGTAACACTGCTTGACAAATGCTCAGCCAGACTGCTGGAGATATGAAAGCACACAGTTCTATTCCCTCCAACCAGAAGAAAACCAAACCAGTGATGTCAAAGGCCCCTAGGTTCCAGCGATGGCCAGACATGCTTTTGACAAATGGAGGCAGGCATTTCCATGTGCTGGGTGTAAGAGGAAAGAAGAGGTCCACTTTATGCCTGAGGAAGACCTCTCCAGAAAAGGTGGCACATGTGGGACAGAGCCCATGTCATTGGCCCCTGTAAACAACTCCCAAAAATGAGAAAAGAAAATATAAAAGCAGAAAAAGACTGTTTTTCCTAGATCTGACCCCGTGATCCTGAGTAACATAGTCTAGGGAACCCTGCTTGAGCAGGAAGCTTGGACTACATGACCTCCAGTAGTCGCTTCCAACCTTAGCCATTCTGTGATCTGCTTCTCTGTGTGTTATGCAGCAAAGCCCTGTCATTTCCAGGCAATGTCCACAGCAGTATTTCTGCCAATCATAATGAATCTCAAAACACAGCTCCTGGTCACATCTTTTCCCAGACAGCTAGGAAGATAAATTACTTTCTTAGAGTGACACAAGTCTTTCTGGGGCAATTTGCTTGCATTATCTGTAATAATGCAGAACATCACTGCATCCCGTTACCCCTTTTTCCTTTGAAAACAATGGCTTTTGCTTGCAGCGTGCAGAGCCAACATTATTATTATTATTCAGAATCACATTCTTGTCATGGCAACTGGGAACTTAATATCATAGTGCTGCTTTTTTTTCCAATGAACTGATTGACTGCTTTGATAGCAGCATTAATTATATATTTGGCAGAACTGTAATCAAATTAACATGATCACAATTTAACATTGACCAATATCAAGCACTTTACTTCAGACAACTGCCAATTAGCTAGTTATCAAAAAAAAAATGCCCTCCAGAGACATGATTTGCAAGTTCAGCTGTTAATCTAATTGAAGTGCAAACAGTAGTGTGATTACTTATAAAAACATGTGGTCCAGCAGGACACTGATGCCCTTTGGGCATCTTGGAGCCTTCAGTGTTGACCTCTGAGCAGACATGAGGGAAAAAGGCTAGAGAGAGTACAGTCAGTATTATCTCCTTTGGAAAAGCAAAACCTTCCCCACTTATACAAACCCCTGGCATATTTTACTGTAAAATACTGCCTGAGTTATGAGGAAATGAATATAACCCAGCTGATCAAAGGCCATAGATCAATTCACAGGAAGCACTCTGTTCAGTATTTATTTTGACCCTAAATCAAATTGAAAAGATGTTGAAATTTTATAAAACTTACATACTTATATATGTGCAGATTTTTTTCAAAGGCTGGGGGGGGTAAGAAAACTATCTCAGAATAATATGTTTTACTGATTTCTGCTGGGAGTTTAGAACTTTGGGGTTTATTTTTTTATTTTTGGAATTTTGTTCATTTGTAGGATCATTGGGGAAATTCCAGAGCCATCCTTTAATATACCTAGAAACAATCAATATGTGGATGTGTACTTTCTGTTTAAAAAGGGTTTTTTTTTCTATACCTACCTAAGCCCTTTATATTTTAACCTGTTTGAACAATCAGTACTATATTCTTTTTCTAAACCCAAAGCAAATAAACTTGAAGTACAAAAATAGAAAAATGTCTGCTCCCTACAGTGAACTGACATGATCATAACAGTGGAAAAAGTTCTGCTAAGTGAGAGAGCACCTCAGTGTCCTGGGTCAGGCAAATAGATCCCTGTAAGAGCACGTCCATACCACAGACGAAAAACTGTCTTGCATTTACTTGAACATGCAAGGCAACACTGCAAGAAGAATAAAAAAGTTATACTTAACCCATAAGGACTGGAAGAAAGATGACCTTATTTGTGATCTCTGTGGAAAACAAGAAGTTAAGAAATAGAAGAGTTTTGTTCCCCCAAAAATATTTGCAAGTAAGTAAGCTGGTTCAGAGCTAGTGAACTCGAAGACCTAACCCATAGTACAGCCTTTTAATATTTTTTTCTATGCAATTTTCAAATATTTACAAAACTCCTCCAATTTGTTTCTCCTATTGATTCATACCACAGCACAGTAAGGCATGTTATAGATATAAATACAGAATCATATCTTGTCTAGGTGGTCCCACTATACAAGTATTAATCTAAAATTCAGCACAGGACTGGTTCTACTGCAGTGTAAGAATTGTTTAGAGAAGCTAGTTATGATCCTGTTTTCACTCTTCTTTGAAAGTTTCTAGAACAAAACAAAAATCACCTACAATAACAAAAAACCCAAGTAGAAGACAGAGTGGCAAGATGCCTTGCAAGTTTACTAAATACATTGCTACTCTTTGATAAAAAATTCTATTTTGAATGATACATTTTAGATGTGAAGCAAATAATATGACACTGCTAGGTTGACCTAGGAGACAAAAGGAAGAATAAACACTTGTGGTCTGATTATTCATCCTGAGGGATTACTGTTTCATTTTCTGTTAAGCTTTCACATTTCTCTCACCCTAGAAGAAGGACAAACCAAATGTGTTCAATAACATTCTTCAGTATTTACTATGGTAGGTCTGAGAGCACAAACTCTTCTGTCCCAGGTGACCAATTTAAAGACTCCAGTATAAGCTCTGAAGAAATAATGGACAGTTCATAAACTGTTCATTTCTCACTTATACTACCAAATATTAATGACAGAATAAAAATATTATTATACCAGTGCACAGGAATTGTCAAGCTTCATTGGGGAGAGGAGGACAAAACACTTTAGTGTTTGAATGTGATGGATACTATTCAGTCATGGCCAGTAAATGATGCTGTAACTTGATATTAGTACTGTACAGCAGCACTTAAGTAGTAAAAATTAATCTCAAAGCAAGTTGGCTGGTTTTGCATCCTGGACAATTTTGTTTAGGACACTGCACAAAAGTTATATCCACAGTGAAAGCCTTGGGACTGTGGGCAGACTAACCATAAAGGCAGATACAACAAAGCCCTTATTCCATGATCCACAGGAATCTATTTAGTATCTGCAGCATTCATAATGCTATGAAAGTGACTGCACTTGGAGCAACTTTACAGCAGACCTTTGGATGAAAAAGATCAAAAGGAATTACTCACTTGAAAATTGGATGTTCAAACAGCTGATACTTCAAAGTATAACTTGGTGGGAAGTTCCCTTTCGGGCTCTGTGTCTGCTGAAACAACAACCAGTTTAGTCCTGGGTACTTGCAGACATGAATTGGGAGCTTGCTCTGCTACGTGGTGCCACTGAAGTGAACTCTCTAAAGTAAAAGGTTGATATAAAACCTTCTGGCTCTTCCCTGGAATTCTTTCCATTGACAATAAGAGACATCAGTTCAGGCCACAGCTTCATGCTATTAAATACAATGGGTCAGGACCGAACTTGGATCCAAAATAAGTCACTACAGGCAGAAACAACTTTACCCCAGCAATATTCAACCCTCTGTAGCTGAAAGATGTGCATTCCTGCTGTCAGTTTTCCTAATGTTTATTTAGTTGTCATTTTTATTTTCTTTCAGCATTGAAAGAATGTCCACTTACCTTTCATCTAGCACACTGGCATGAAAAATAAATACATGTCCAAGCCTCCAAAATATTCTTCATTTTCCTTTAAAACAGAATCCTGCTTACAAATTTAGTATTTATTCCAGTGACTATGATCTAAGCCAGGACTGACAAAATTATTGTCCCAAATAAATCAGCACTCTGAGACAGTTAATAGTCGGGGTTTTTCCCCCCCCCACTTTTTCAAAATAATAAACAGTGATGAGAACATTGTTCCATAACATGTCTATTTTTATTTTAAATGGTTTAGCCACAGCTGAAGAGCTTGAAAGTATTTAAGCTAGATCAAAAATCCTATTCATGTTTTCCAAAATGGAATGGATAGTCTGTTATTTTACTTGCGCAGCTCTTTCTATTCCATGCTTACGGAACAGTGGTTTTCTGATTTGTTTCTTCCACTGTGGGCTACTGATTGTGTGCTGTACTTAAAGCCTCTTCATCTTGAAGAAAACTTATTACTAATACATTGTGGGATGCCAAAGCTACTGTTGAGTGTCCAGTAACTTTAGCAGTTCATTAGACTGGAACTAGGAACACACAGCGGGTGGGACATCTGCCTGGAAAGCTACAGTAGCATCGAAGACACACACACAAATTATAATAATGACTCATTATAAACTCTTTATGCCTCTAGAAGAACACACATACCACAGCTTGCCATCTTGTTACCATTAAGAATGCGAAAATGCTGCACAAAAGTGGATGAAACATATATTCATGTAAATATCCATATTTATAGGAATGGAAGAAAGTGACAGTCAAACTATATCAAAGTAAAACACAACACTAATGAAGGCAAAAAACCTCTTTTAACTATCCATACAGATCTTTCAAAAAAGAAAAAATATCCAAAAGCGGTCTATTTTTAGAGCAAATATGTGAACATGGAAATCCATTTCTTTTTAAGGGATGGGTAGTTAGACAATATTTAATGTCCGTAGGAAAACTACACTGTTTTTTAGACTATACACTTTTTTATATGACTAGGACTGTGGATATCCCACCCCTGGGTGAGTTCAAGGCCAGAATGGATGTGTCTCTGAGCAACCTGCTCTAGTGTAAGATCTTCTTGCCCATGACCGGGGTGTTGGAACTTGGTGACCTTTAAGCTCCCTTCCCAAACCAGTCTCTGATTCTTTGCTTTTTGCTTCCTCTATATCATCGTATCTGTTGTTCAGGATCTTCCTAATATTAAGGTATAGATTTAGGTCCATGTAACCTATTTGCATTCAAAGGGGTTTTGTCTTTGCCACATTTGGAAGTACGTTACACCACGGTGTAAGAGTTTGCAAAAGTGAGGTGAGCCCAAGTCCACAACAAACAGGAGAGGATTTAGATCAAGTTTGGATTAGGGAATGGATTAATGGTGAAATACCAGTTTTCAGAAACATTTAAATGGTAGAAGGTTTAATACTTAACAAAAAGTGGTAAGAAAGCTTTATTGACTGGAGGTCAGAGAGAAAATTCTGCCTTATGCATCCCTAGTACCCTACTTTCACACTGAAATAAATCCAGAAATACAAACAATGGAGTCAAAATCATTTCAGAAAGGATTTGGCAAACATATACCCCATCCTTTGCCAAGTCCTTGCACTCTCAAGATGGAAACAGTTAAATTCTGTGAGAACACTTTCTGGAGGTTTATCCAATATATGTACTTTGCTGAGGACTGCAGCTTTTCAAGGGATTGATTTCCCAAACATACTGAACAAAAGAAAATGCTGAAAGCAAAAAAGAATTATTAAACTAAAATTTTCTTCTTTGAAGTAGCTTATACAAAACACCAATCTTTGGAAGTGAATTGCTAGCCTTTGAGGCACCATTTACAAAACAAAGTTCTAGCAGCAGTCTATCATCTCTGACCGCCCCACACCCATCAAGGTGCCTGCATCTCTGCGGCTGCTCTCGTTTTAGCAACAGAAATACGGAGCAGAGCAACATCACTAACTGGCAGTGAAGACAACCCACTCTCAAGATAATCCTTGCACATAATGTGGTACTTCCTTGGAAAATAACCAAAACATTCAGTTACAAATTTTAACAGATGAATAGTGGCATGAGCCAGGATATCCCAACGCTCCCAGAAAGTTATCCAAAACAGAGTGAACATGAAGATGTTGAAGTTGCAGCCAGTTGCACTGGTGTGTGTGAATAAATACGTGCCCTGGGACAGCGGTAGTCACAGGATATTACAGTAGTGAAATAGTGTAAATGCTTTTCTTTTATAGCTACTGGCTAGTGACTACCAGGCTTGCCCACACCATCATGGAAACCCTTTTCCACTTCTTAGTCAAGGCCAATTGCCAGTGTTCAATATGAACCACTGCTTATCGCTTCCACAGCTACTTTGTGGTGGCTAAGTGCCTCTCCCCAGCTGTCTGCATGCTATCATGAGCATGACCAGCACAGCGAAATCACAGTGCACACAATGGTAAACCCACCATCACCTCAGGGGCAACTTTTGGCAAACATTCCCTTTTATATTAATCCAACTTTTCCTTCAAACACAGTTGTGATCCGTTTGTTCAATGGCTTTTGCCATCTAAATTCCTCTGAATAAACTGCGCACCAAATAAGAACTGACAATGAGCAGACATCAAAAGGGATTTAGTTCTCTTGACAACTTAACTCCTGAGGGGCAGACACAGAAAAGGGGATGCATGGATTCCCTGTGCAGAAAGCTCTGAGGTCTACAAGAAAATGTCTCATGCCAGCGAACTGTACAAAATTTTAAAAAAGTATTTAAAAGAGAGAGGAAGAGAGAAGGACGAAAAGACGAGCCCTGGTGCTTTCTTAGGAGGGGAAGAGAACTTAGAGAAAGAAAGAACAGGAATGAATTCTTTAATACCAGGCAACAAAGAGATACCAAAAAAGGAAACCAATGAAAAAAGAAAAAAGGCATTAATCTGGAGATGCCTGGACCCTGAAAAGGAAGCATGCGACCCAGAAAGAGAGTAAGCAGTAAATTATTTACCAGGTATATTTCTTCATCAAATTGGTGAAGAAGGCTAACAGCACCGAGGACCACCCACCAACCACCAATCTCCAGACACCACTGAGACCTCCTCTTCTCACTCTGAAGTGCTGCCACAGCAGTATGAAGCCTGCTGGATCACCAGGGCAACAGAGATTTTTGCTCCCAGCAAAAAGTGGGTCATCCAGGGAGCACCAGGGCATCCCCAGGCCCAGGTCACCTCCCACAACCATGTAGCTTCACCTTGCAGTGCCCCAAGGCCATGTCTGCCTTCAGGAACAGAGCTGTTTGATAAACCTCCCCTACCACATATCCTGTTCAGGATCCCCTGAGACCCAGACGGTACCCACAGGGACTGTCCTGGTGCACAGCCTGCAGCCGAGGTTCCTCCAGAGGCATCCAGCTTGTTCAGTGCCTGCCAACATGAGAACAGCACCAAGGCAGCACAGGCAGGGCTGTTAGGAGGCTTACTGCTGTCAATCTACACTCAGGTATAGCTACAGCCAAAGAAATCATGTTTTTCAAAGAAAACATGACTTGAGCTTGCAGAATTTACTAGAAGCTGTGGACACTGAGAGGCACTGAATCCAGACCTTGGACAGGAGGCATATAAAACTCCTTTCAGGCACTACCCCATCTCAGCAGCATCCACCCCTTCTCCCTAACTCAGAGGTAGTTTAAAATCTTGTCTCCCTTCTGTTCATTTTTTTCGCTGGAAGTCAGACTAAAACCCAGGCACCTAGAAGAAAACTGTATTTTTATTTATGGAAACTTATTTTCTGATTTACTCAGCAAAGCCCAATCTTTTCTCTCTTCCAAAAAGCACCCGGCATTTTAACCCAGCAGTCCATGATATCCACACATATAGAGGATCTAAATCAGACAGAAGAAATTGATTTTTCACCCTAATCTCGCTGCATTTAACAGAAGGAGATAGTGGGGTTTTTTTATTGGCAGCTTGATTGACCACTGCTGCAAGCAAGACTGACCAAAAGCAGGATCCTGAAGTTACCAAACTAGCAGTAACTCATCACAAGTTGCTTATAACTTGAGTTGCAGTATTCTTCTTATCAATCTTGCTGCTATCAGGTGACCTAATGCTCTGCTACAGAGAACTACTGTTGCTCAAAGTAATACTGCTTCTTGGGGGAAATACAAACTTAACTGAAACGCAAACAATGTGCTTTGCTCTTATGCAAATAAGTCTAGCATTCAGTTAAGGAAAGACAACAAAAATAATGGTAAGAAATCAGTAAAATCATAACAGTTTGAGAAGTTCTCTGTGACACATCTGCTGTTCTTTAAATGAGACAATCTGTTCATTGCTGCTTCCTGAAATCCAAGTTTTCTAATACCAAACGCTTTCAGCATTACTAAAGGCTCATTTGTTTCCTTTCTTCTGGCCCTTCTTGCTCTGTTTTTATGAGAGGCATTTTGACAGCCTAGAAAAAAAAAGCACTTAAAACTTTGAAAAGTTCAGTGCCAGTTTCTATAAAGCATTAAAATAAACTTTTGTGATAACAGCAATAGTTATTGCAGTAAAAATCAAAATGATATTCAGTAAAGAGTATAATTTCACAGCCCTGTAAAACCAGATACAAATGTGAACTCCCTCAAGTGAGACTTACTCTTCACATTCTTTTTTCTTGCCTTTTATTGTGTTTCCAGATACCATCCTTCCTGTTGGCTTCCAGCAGTTCTCAACAATAATGTAAAATTACTGTGATGTTGCCATGCATTATTAAAGCCAGTCCAAATCACCTTATCCTGAGAAGCCGACTACAGAAGTATTGCCCTGTGTGCTAGCAAAGTATTAATTGTTACTCTCCCAAAGAGTCAGTTGACCAGGTTCCTTACTGATAGAAAAGAACATCTAGAGAGAAGGAAAACAATTTTATGAGGACATCACCTGTATACTTTCACATAACCTACACTGGCTATTCATGTTTTCTCATAATTTTATTTCCTTGTGGAAACATTTTATTTTTTCCAATAGAAAATTATGCATTTTAATATCTAACTATTAGCCATTAACAGGCAAACAGTTATAGTTTGAGAATATTTTAAAAAATGCTTTAAATAATATTAAGGGAAAAAAATTTAAATGGATCCAAGTATTAGAAATACATGTCTTGGACTAGGCAATCCTTTTCTCTCTTACTAGCCCACTTTCATCAATCAAGTTTCTTTCAAGTAACAGTGCTGTTACAGGGATTCCTCTTACCTGTATGGTCAATATGAGAAATTCAGGGGAGTAGTAATACATTTCATTAACCTGACAGTTTTTTACAATTAAATAAATAAAAATCATCTTTGTTTACTTAATTTCCAAGTAGAATTTTCAAGTATTCATTTCATTCATTATCTTTTGTAGCAAATCTCAGACTCTCCTCTAGGTACAAAAAGGTCAGCCTTCCAGAAGAGCAGAAATATCTCAGATGCATGTGCAGTACCTCTGCATCTTAGAAGGGGAACTTGGATCCACAGTGGTCTGGCAGGAACCCTACCTGGGGTAGAGAGTTGCTCTATTCCCTATTTTTCATTAAGTATATTACACAATGCAAAGCAGTGTAAAAACTTAACAACACAACAGTAAACTCTCCTGTTTTTATCAGACAAAGACTTGAAAGACAAGAGAATTCACATAAATGATTATCTAACTGCTACTGCTCTCTTTTTAGCTTTAATACCTCATACTTGAGAATCACAGAGAGCAGGCAGTAAGAATGGCTGATTCTTTCTGGTTAGGAATTTGCATAATAGGAAAGCAAATCATCATGCCGATCTTCAGCAAATACTTGTCTAAACAAAGCAGAAAACACAAGAAGAGAAACAAGAAAAAAACCATCCCAAAATATACTCTGACACTCTTCTTAATATGGTCTTCTTGAAGACAAGTTTAGGTGCAATCCAGAACAGAAAATATTTTGTCTCGACATTGACATCCTGAATGACTTCATCTATAATTACTGCATCTCCTGTCAACCTTCCAGGTCACAGGGTGTACCTAGTTTAATTCAAAAGTGTTTTTGAAGCAGATCTTCCAAGTATATCCCTTCTTACCGTGCTGTGCTTCACATTTTACAGAGATTTCAGAGCACATAAGCAGGAAAGCTTTGGGGGGAAAAAAAAAATTAAACACCAAGCCATCCAAAGACGTTCTCCAGGACCTCACCTGATGCCTACCAGTGACCAAGGGACATTCAGTCCATGTACCAGTCTTTTTCTAGACCAAAGAAAAACCTGCTGAAATATCCAGTGCAGATGTCAAATCCTCACAACCAGTCTGTTTTCCAGTTCTTCTTCTACTGTGTCACTTTTTTTCCTAGTATAGATGCAAGATGATTTTACTCTTCTGGGAAAATTTAAACCAACGTTATGAACAACTTTGGAAGAATAAAGCCTGCACATTTGAATTAATCATCATCTTTACCTGAGAAGGTTCACTTTTGTACTTTAGCTCAGTGGGATTACCAACACTAACTGCACAAATAAATACCAACACAAAACCAGCACTCAGTAAACTTGGAGTAGTCACATAAGATTTACAGTGACCCAAAATAGCCAGATCAGTTTGGAGTGGGTAGCAGCTTTAAGAGCCCAGCAACTTAGCAGTCTTGGCAGCTTAGCTAAACTGGAGAAGGATGGGAAAAGGCAAGTGAGTATAAAACAAAAAATTAGTTGATCATGGTACACACTAGCTGGCAAACACATCACTAAAGACAACTAGAGGAAGCAAGATTTAGTGCTCCAAGAAAAACAGAGCACAGACCATATCTACTGAATTTTACTCCTACAGAGTTTTCCTGTTTAGTGAGTAAAAAGACATACCAGCTGTAAATCTAGTGTCCCATCAGAGCTGCTTATGTCTCAAGCAGCAATGGTCATAAGCAGTTGAAAGTGCAGTAGAGAACATTGTTGTTGCTTCAGGAGGTAACCAAAGAATCAAAAAGATGTTTTTCTCAGTGGATTCCTCAACAACACAAAGATTGCAAGGTCTTTCTTTGTGTTTGCTTAACCCATGCTTATTATGATCTGAATAGTGAGAGATGCCTCTGCCCAAATTAAGGTGCAAACAAGACCATATGGAAAAGTTAATAATACAGTAAATGTGAGGTAGAGAGATAGAAATAAAGAGAAAATCAGGGGAAAGGGGAAGAGAGAGAAAGGTTAAGCAGAAGATAGTCATCACCCATGAATCCAGTGACATTCCACTGATCCTACTTCACCCCGGGCTTCTCAGTGGTGGGGCTTTCAGTCATTCCTCTGGGGTACCACCTTTATACAGTCCAGATTCTGCATCTCACAGGTTGGTGGCAGACACCATTTCCATAATTTGGGAAGATAATGTGTATGACCACTTGCTTCCTTTGCCACAGTGGGAATTTCTGTTTGGATGCATGAACCAGGATTTGCTAACCACCATCTTGCCTCACAAGGCCTGGAATTAGCATCCTCCTGTCACAAATTCCTCCCTTCCGTGCTTTTCACGAGTCCCACTGTGATGGCTTATCTTATGGCAAGTTCCTTCTGTGACTTTGACAGAGTTTGAGACAGGTAATTGTGTTTTTTAAGTCTTTATAATGTTCAAAAGTAGAATGAGTCTTCGAATTATCATTAGAAAATCAGAGATAACCTAAAATTATAACTAAGGTTGAATTCCCCATTAAAATTATTGAGAATCAAAAAAGAGCTGATCTTTGCTGGTGCAACACAATAAAACCAAGCTACACCTTGAAAAAAAATCTTAATAATTATTTTCAAAAGCTCTGCAAATGCCTTACTAAAAAATCTATTATTTCCAGCATTTTTAGCATTAATGCCACCTCATGTAAAGTACAATTCATTGAAAATGTTAAAAGTAATGCATTATCAAATATTATTTGCAAGCTAACCAAGAAAACACAAAGTCTAACATATCAAAATTGTATTGACCCAGAGTCCATCAAAAGTCCTACTTAACAAAAATATTCAAAACAGATTAAACAAAATACATTTTAGAATATCTATTTAAATAAGCTAAATTGAAACAAAAAAAATTGCAAAAAAACAGCAAGTAAGAATCTTGGAGATACCCTTTGTGAAATTATTCCCTATTTTACTGTAAGACAACGCACAGGCACCCATGGTGCAGGTACACAATCAGCTCCGTAGGACAACTGACACTAACAAGCTTAAGTGAAGTGGCATATTCATTTTCTAGTGAAGAGCTTCATTATATCATGTATGACTTCAAATTAACTATATCTAACTACCAGCTCTTCCCTCCTTCAAAACATGCAAGTTGTCTAGGATTTGAAACAAAACCATTCCATAACCATAACTTCCTAATGAATCATGTATCACTTATGCAAAAAAGGTTGGAGAGTCTTTTTTATCATTATTTTCCACAGCCAAATACAGAGTGCCTTCTTTTAACATCCTGGTTTAATATTACTGGTAAAAATACTTGTTAGTTAATATTATACCGTACTCTTCTAAAATAATTGTCCTGAGAATAAGCTTCTGAGTCATGTTTTTATGGTTGGTTTTACATTATTCTCATATAATTTTGTCTCTCTTACAGAATATATTCTTCCCCATTTTGCATGGTATTCTTTTCATTGAATAGCTAGATGCAAGCAGAAGCCTAAAAGTCAGCCTTCCCTTATCGGCTGTGGGAAAAAAATACAAAAGACCACTAAGGCTGATTCAGCGTATTTGGAGCACCCACTTAATGCAGAGGGTGATTCATGTTTTCTGGATCTCTGCTCCTGACAAGCAGAGCTATTTTCAAGAAGCTGGTCAGACAAGAAGAGACCTATTGCTAATGCCTTACAGTTACTTCTGCATCATCAGCTAGCAAGGTGCAACAGGAGTGCATCTGTAGAGCAAAACACCTGGTGCTGAGCAGCACACATCCACACTAGGTACACTTCAGGAACAGAGGGAAAGCACTGTTTCAGACTTGCTGTAGTCTGTCTGCAAGTCCACTAGCAGCTGGAGCACATTTAGGAGTGCCCCTGCACACAGGAGCTTGGGCCTGACAGCTCAGTTTTACCACAGTCTCCAGAGCCCAGGACTGCTCCACAGTGAGAACCCAAAGCAGTAAGCGGGAAAACCCAGGAGGTTCAAGTTAAAAGCATGTCTTTCTCCAGCCTAGACTGTTAATATAGATATATCATGGGTTACTATTTGTTCCCTTTGAAAGCACTTTGGGCTTTTTTCTTGGCACATTTAGTCAGTGCCCTGCATCCAGGCAATTACAATTCCTTTTGGAAACTGCCCAACTTCAGTATCAATGCTGCATTTTGACCCTCATTACTCACACTAGAGTACCTTTCAGTAACAGAAACATTTTGAATTAATGTCCAGTACCAGCAGCAACGCCAACAGCTCTGCTACACCTGTTGGCAATATCTTACCAGGCATTTCTGTGGTTGCATCTGACACCTTCGTGGTTTTGTATAAACATACGTCTAACCTCCCTCTCTTGTGCCACAGATGACTGATTTAAGAGAACACCAAAGGGAGAACAATATTGTTGACAGTGAAGTGGAAAGCTGTTAGCATGGGTTGAAGATCAAAAAATTCCAATGCTTCTATTATCTCAAACACTTTATTCTTGCCTTTGACCTTAATAAGGTGTTTTTTTTCCTCACTATTCAGGTTTTAAAAGCCTCTGATGAATTTAAGGGCAAAACATTTTTGATTTCAATAAGAAATCAAGCTAAACACGGTATGAGGCAAGCTAAATTGAAAAGTACTCCCTGGGAAGAAAGTAAAGACTAATAATGGACACACTGAATCACCTGATGGTGAGTCTCACTATAAATGTCACTGCTAAATCAGGCATCCCTTGTTACCATAGGGAAGTGATTGCACGGAAAATTTAAATCTCACAAAGGGAACCATTGATTTTAGAAGATAAAGATCCACTAATAATGAATCCAGCAACAATATAACTTCACAGGTATTTAGTAGCATAAGCTGCATGTCTTGTATCCTTTGGGAATGCAAAGCCAGCCAAAGGTCATTCTGTTTTGTTATTCATATCAGCATATTTCACTTAAGTGGCTCTTCTACCACTCACAAGAAATAAATGTATTTGTAGAAATCGGTATTTTGCACACAAAGCACAGTCACTAACATATGCCTTCATTTCAGCAATGCTACACATTTAAAACTTCCAACCCAATTTCAGTTGGAAGCAGTTGAGTGATTCAGGAGAGATGAATCAGTAATTCACAATATCTATTATCAGGAGCAAGGACAGATTAGGTATTTATCTCTCCTCCTGCTCCCATATCACAAAAGTCTAATCTTCTTATCACCAGAAATAAAGGTTTATCTGTTCCCATATCCCAAGCCTGCACTGTCACTTCCCCCACGGCTCTTTCAGAACTTCCCTCTGACCACCTCCACAGATGGGGAGAGCACATTTAGAAATCATTCCTGGCCCCTGAGCTATCTGAATTCACCACGCCCAGAAAGCACATGGAAAAGGCCAGCCATTGAGTGTCCTTACCTTCAGATTCCATCAGCTCCTTCCTCCTCTTTCTATATATCTTTCTTTTCTTATCTTTTTCATCCCTTGCACCTGCAAATCAGAGGGGACAAAAAAGCCTAAGGTTGAATTATCCTCCTCTTTACACAGAAATACCTATGTATTCCCTGACAGCTCTTTGCCTCACAGGGACTCCTCAATACAGGTTATATCAGCGCTCAGAAGCAGCAGATCAGACACAGAGACAATGCAATACCATGTAAATTAAATGCTTGCAGCTATGTGATGCTCAAACCTCCTCTGCAGCAGTCAATGCCTTCAACTGAGGTCAAGTTAGACTGAGCTAACTCCAGCAGCAAGCTCAGCACAAGGCTGAAACACTTTTCCTGGAAGCATAGGAAATTCTTGGTGAGCTCCTCACACACCTGCATTCTTGGCCAAGCCAGCTAATTTAAAGTTAACTTTGGGTACACCCTGATGCACAGTCACAGTAGCAGATGTGAAAGAGAAAAACCCTATATAATTTGTCTTTCCTGGTCCAATACCCTACTGCTTTGTGTCTTGTTACTACATAACTGATGAAAAATTATTACAAAATATTCCAGTACTACCTGAAAGAATTTAATATATAATACACATCAGCACGCAGTTCATGTGAAACAAAGCTTTAAAGTACCTATTATAAAGATTCAAGGGAAGCTGGAATTAAATGCAAAAGCTCCAACACAGATCTCTGAGAGGCTTTATATCAGTTTTCCATTGATATTAGTGCATTACTCCCAATTTATATCAGTGTAAGGAAGAACACATACACACCCAAGACTATAAAAACATCAAGCCCATAAAACAGGAAAGAAAGAGCAAATTATATTAACAGAGGAATCCATTAATCTGTGTATATAATTCCTGAATTTGCATCACCCCACATCATAAATTGCTGCACTTATTTTTATTACAAAACCCATTTTAACCAACAAAAAATTTGCCTTATTAAACTAAACTAGAAGTTTGAAGACTAAAATCTGTCAGAATACTCCTGAGAGAAAGTTGTTCAGAGTTCATATTTCACAAGTGACCAGAGTTTTATAAATTTTACAGAATGTTTTTAGTTTATTTTGTGTAATTGTCAGCTGTGTTGGACTACAACAGTCCTGTCTTCGCATACAAAATAGAAAAACTAGTAGTTGTCTCACATGCAATAAAATGCAGTGAATTACTATAGAAAGAAAGTATATTGAAAGAAGAACAGCATAATTCACGTCAAATTTTGTCCAAAATTGCACGAAAATACATTTTTCATCATCATTAGAACATCATGCTAAAAGTTTTTGGAACCTTACTTAGTGCTTCTTTTACTGACTACCATAATGTGTCCCACAACCCTTTTTTGCCTAATACCAAAGTAAAAATGAAAAGTGACATGATCAGTGCTGTCATCCCATTTCATGCTTTCCACAAATACATGAAATTGCCTTCAGTGAGTGGTTGAAGTTTCAGTCAATAACTCAGCTGAGCATTGTAGTTTATCTGGACTAAAAGTAAGAAGATATTATGCCTTTATACTTGGTGAATTTTTTATCAATTCCCTGCAGCTGTTACTTCCAGTATCTTTGGTTTTGCTTATTAAGAACACTAACTGAGGTTCTATACAACAAATGTTTTCACATGGTAAACATTTGGCTCAACATTTTAAATATGGTGAACTCGTTTCAAATAACAAATATGTATATGACAAGAACAAAAACTGTTCACAAGCATTCTTCTGATTGTAGGCAAGAGCAGTTGTCTCATACTATATACTATTAATTGTTCTCATGTAATACATACAGAGATATTGCTGAAAGTTTGTCCCAGCTGGCAGCCCAGGCCTGAATTTGCAGTGCAAGTTTCATCTCTCAACAGACTAAAGCTGAATAGTAAATACAGATCTTAAACTTGAGGAAAAAAATATCTCCAGGCTCTAGTCTGGAAGACACGTCTTATTACAGAAACACAAAATGTATGCTGAGACCAAGATTTTAATCTGAAATTCAATATGGCCTGAGGAGACATACTTCACATCTGGGAACTCAAATTAAATTTTAGATAGGACTAAACCATTAACAGATACCCTCCTACAATCAGTCTAAGGGCTGAAACACCTGTGACCCATGTCAAGTGGCAGTAACAGGATAAATTCTATGGGTTTTATTTCTGGTTGCTTTACCAGAAATAAATTTATATTTTGCATCCAAATCAGAAATTGTGTGAAGAAGTATTTTGATACTAAAACTTGATTTCAATGCACACTAGTCAGTAACTCTTCACCTCTTCTCAAAAGCTTTCAGCCTTATGTCAATTTTGATATATGTCATGAATAATTAGACTTATGACATCTCAGCATTTCACTGTGTATATGATGTGTGTCATCCTAGTTATCTTACCCTATGGCTTCATTCTGCAGGTATTCCTTGTAGTGTCAGATACTTCTCAAAGTGATAATGCTGCCAAAACATATAGTGTTACTTACCTAAGAAATGCAGTGCTTGAAAGCAAAGTAGTGAGATACATTAGGCTCAGAGAGATGAACAGTGCATACATAAAACCTGCTGAAATAATATGAAAAGGCTTTGCAAAGGTGAAGTAAAGAACAGATGCAGCACACTGCTCCAGGAGACACACCTCCCACACCCACAGGAGGAGGGCACCTTGGCCTCTGTATCACCCTTTATTCCCAAACTCTCCCAGCCCCCTGAGCTGACACCCTGCAGTGCCAACATGTTCCTCTGCACTCCCACAGAGGGATTAGCAATATCAGCCCCTAGACTATAAACTGTTCAGCTAAATACCTAGCACACGAGGTAAACAAAATATTTACTTTCACGTTTGTTTCCATACAACAGCTCTCACTTTTGCAAGCAGTTAAATATCTCCCAGGGGACACTCACATTGCAAAACCTTGAGAGTAAAACAGAAGGCATGGTTAACTCTAAAGCTAGGTCTATCTGTGCAGCAGATCATTACCACCCCATGCAGTTTCTCTTAGAGCATTTGCTCTTAGAAAAAAAAATATAAAACGTCCCTGTAGTCCCTGTTCTCACCTTGCAGTAACCTTGTAACACAGTCTTATGCCCTGCACTTCTGGATCACAAACAGCCATCTGGACTTGTGTCTTCCTCTGAGCTCTGTCCCCATCCTGGGCCATCCCTCACAGTTGTTAATTAGTGGCACTGTCTACATGCAAAGTGCTCTGCCCATCATCATTTATATTATAAATGCCTTTTCCCCCCTGACTCTCTGCTGTATTCCTGCTGCTAAATGTCCTTAATTTCAAATTCTTTATGCTAGGTTTTGCCTTAATAATACTTGCATGAAAAGCAATTTTAAAGCAATCCATACTGTCAGTGGTCCCCTCAAGCAAATGGGATTTCTCTTAGCTTTGCTTTCATGTCTAGGTTAAGAAGTTTAAATTGAGTAATTAAAAAAAAAAAAGGCAAAACAATAAATATTTAAGGTCAATCACTGAACAACCCACAGTTTTAAACATTTCCCCAACAGCTGCCCATGTGCTTGTGAGTTCTTGCACACCATCACCTTCCATTCCAGCCTATGTCAATCATTACAACCTTTGACTTGTAAGAAAAATTAATGTAACACATTACAAAATGGAAGTTTTAGCAATGAGAAACCAACTGAAGTGAGTTAGCAATGAAAGTAACAGGTGACTGTCAACACATTCTGTTCTGATAATATTATAACAGCATGGTGGCATCAAGGTAAATAAGCCTTTTTGAACTGAGGAATTAGGCAACCTTGAGAAATCAGCCCAATAAATCAAAAGCTCTTGCAGACATAATCAAGAAAAATATTGAGAATGCATATTCTTACAGACAAGATCCTAGGTTTGGATGCAGAAAAGCAAGATTTAGAGTTTCTGAGGTTCTTAACTATCTATCTGTGGTATGTTCCTCAAATCAGTTGCATTGGTAATGACAGATTCTTCTGACCCATATTATCATCACCCCTTTCCTGCTTAATTGTGGACCAATTTTTAGGGGCCTTCTGGTTTCCAGTGATTCTGTAAGGCTCACTTTGGTAGGCTGGAACTACACCATGCAGTACATAGGGGGCCCCCCTGTGTCTCCAGAGGGATGCCAACTTCTCCTCCTGAAATTTTGGAAGCCCTACTGGCTGCTACTGGAAGGCATATGGACAGTAGCAGCTCCTGCGCAGAGGACAAGGGAACAGCCTTTCCTAAAGCAAAGTTCACTTATTCCCTCATATCCCTGATGCAAAGAAGTGGGTTCAACAAGCCTCAATCTACAGGCCTCTCATTTTTAGTGCCCACACGAACAGTGGCCTTCCCACTACCTCTTTCCCTCCTACACCATGTGAAGCCTCCCACTTGGGGCAAACAAACATTCAGTGCCAGCAGCAACAGCGAGAAAGCTGGAATATGTTAGAGAACGTGTTTCAGCCATGCCTCCACTCCTAGGAATTTGCTCCACAGATGGTGCTCCTCAGCCAGAAGCAGGATGTGCTTGTATGTGCTTAAGTTTAGTGCTGCTTGCATCAGAGTCCTGGAGCAGTCTACCACAGCTGGGACCTCACCTTCCTGTCAGACATGAGACTGCTTTCCTGGGGAAGACTGTAAATCTTGGTTTGCTTTGAAAGAAACTTACTTTTTTAGAAACAGAACTTGGCATCCCTCTAGAGACAGAGGGAACATCCCTATTCACTGCATAGTGTAATGGCAGTCCAATAGGCAAGCATCACAGAAACACTGGAAACTGAAACACCCTTTGAAATTGGTCCACCATTAACCAGGAAAGACATGATAATAAGGACATGAAAGTCTAAATTTTGAATGCTTTCAGAGGAAATTTATAATTTTATTTCTCATGGAGTCCCAAGGCAAAAAAATCCAAGCACTGCCAACATACTATCCCTCAGAAAGTCCCCCACATATCCTGAGCCAGGGGATAACAGTGTGTCCACATTAACTCTTACAGCAAAATAATTCATGAAGGCATGCAAGAAAAGAGATCTGCTGAAGTTTAAATTCCTTTCTCTTCAGCACAGACAAGTGAAATGATACTGCACTGCAAATTAAATATTCTAATGCAAATCAGGCCCATTTCTGAATGTCACAGTGACCTGAGCAGCCACTCAGAATAAAATATCACCAAAGTTCCCT
Source organism: Pseudopodoces humilis (assembly GCF_049639895.1). Taxonomy (NCBI): domain Eukaryota; kingdom Metazoa; phylum Chordata; class Aves; order Passeriformes; family Paridae; genus Pseudopodoces; species Pseudopodoces humilis. The sequence goes on along the minus strand of NC_142202.1, from coordinate 34,567,025 downwards.
AAACCAAGGAGAAGCCTAATGGTGCTCACAGCACACAGAACTGTAGAAACAGATTTTCTCCATCTCATATACAAATGCACAACTCTTGAAATTAATTCCTCTGAAGGAATGAGATGGCTAGCAGTTATATGAGAAACTAATGGGAATTTTAATAAGGTACCAAAAAAACCCCAAAAGAACTTGTGATGGACATAGCTATTTGATATCTCTTAGGCTTCATTCTGGATTTTAAATAATTAATTTTAAAAACCAAACAAACAGTAATTGGGTTTTAATAATTGAGACAACACCAGATAAGGAAACAATATCCAAGACAGAGAAAAGGAAATTAAGAAGTAATGGAAATGGTCTTAGAAGATCCAGATAACTTGAAATCATAGTTCAACATATTTAATTTCTTCCTCCTGGGACTTCATACACCCTCATGTTCTTGCTTAGTTTCTTCTTATACAAGGCATCAAGATCTTTGTGTACTGCAGCAATACTATAGCGAGTTCTATGATTTGCAGTAGTTAACACTGCAATAGGATGGGTTTGCACTTATCAAGAAGCAGTTCTGCTAATGACATCCTCCATGATCAGCTCTGTGAGACAGACAAGTAAATTCAAAAAGGCATTCCTTCAGATTACACCTGTGACAGGTCTTTGAACAGCAAGTCCCCTACCACTGCCAACTAAGCTTTTGATGGGAAGAACAGAGTACCTGTACACAAGCAACAAGCAGGTATAGGCAAATTGTTTGTCAGCATTGCTTCTCTGTTATACAACTTGTGTCTGACATGCATAGGCACTGATCAGTGCAATGTTCACCGATGTACAAGAATTAGCTTTCCTCTGCCTTGCAAGCTTTTTAAGGATTTATGTTGCTTTATATGTAAGGAGCATGAGATAAAAGTCAGTCTACTGTCAGCTTTTTTCATCACATGGAGGTCTGATGCCTGAAAGGGTGCTGCGGATTTACAAAATTTGAAAGCTTGAATATTTCTAAATGCATAAAGAAATTTCACAAGAGTCTTTTATGGACAACTCACAAGAGACCTCAAGCAATGTCTGGATACTCTTAGAAAGAATAAAGAAATACTTTAGCTTATGCCAAAGCCTTTAAAAAAAAAAAAATGCAGTGTTTTTTCTATCCTTCACTGTTCTATACATTTGGTTTTTTAGACAATTCTAATGTGAGATTCTCAGGTATGTGGTATGCCTCTGATATGACTAAGCCAGTGGCAGCTGGTTTAGCACAGAAATCCCTATGAATGTGTCTGAAGCTCCATCTGGGAAATAAGCCCACTGATGGAGCCTCCAAGCTGCTCCCTGGGAAGGATTCTTCTCCAGAACACTCTCATTGATGACCAAAAGGGCTGCATGGCTGAAAGTTTCCCAAGTCTGCCTGCAGTGCAATTCAAACCCTAACAAGTCACCCATGCTCAGAAAAGTTCTAAAAAATTGCAGCCATCTTTTTTTTCCTGCTGTATTACAAAATAAAGTTGACCAAGAGCACTCCTGTCAGTCATGGGTGAATGCAGGGTCTGCTGTGCTGAGAGCCAGCAGGATTGCAGTGACTGCTGGACTAATCCAACAAGCACGTACAAGGATTCAGGTGCCATAGAACTAACAGGGAAAATATCCAGATATATCTTATCTCCTATAAACCACTGCATAATTTTTATTCTTGGAGTAGTTGTGCTTCACAAAGTGGAATATAGCTTGTCTCAAGATACAGCTGCAGCTCTGAGCGTCAGTAGTTAAGAGACCTGTCAGGAAGCAAATGAGTCAACTCAGTAGTTAAACTGCTTAACCAGCTTCATCAGCTGACTCTTGTTCTTTTCTCATGCTAATGCAAATCAATTGACTGAGATTATTTCTAATTTTTTACCACTGTATTTGAGAAAATAATATTGCTCTTCTCAGAGGATGTCCTAAGCTAGGTTCTAGCTTGCACAGCACATCTCCACACCCCAAAAAGTCCTCCACTGTGCACAGGGACTTCTTCTACCAAAAGAGAAGATGTGAATTCTATTATTTCCTAGTAGCATACACTGCAGTGAATAATCTAAAGTTGTGTAGTATTGAATCACAGTCCTTGAAAAAGCTAAAAAACTCAAACTCACCTATGTCTTCCAACAGCGCACATTGTTGAATATTATTTTTTACTCTGTGATTTATCTCCTTAAATAAAACATTCAGGTTGTTAATATAATTTATCATTGGTCACTCAACACCTGGCCATCCCAGACAGTGTTATCTGAGAAGTTAAGCAGTGCAACCTTTAAGAAACTGAGTCTTGGATGTCCTTTGACCTTTGCTGAGAATTATTCTCCCCCTTTTGGAGTGCTATTTTTGAAATATTAATCAAGAGAAAAACATAAATGTCAGCTTGCTCCTCTCCTACAAAGTTGGAGATACTGCTCCCCACTGCACTGCAAGAGTAGCACAATCATCCAGCTGTCACAGACAGATGCCACTCCTCTTCTGCAGGAGGCAGAAGGGCTGTTTCACTCTCCTGCCTCACATTCTGGTCGGAACAGAGTCAGGAGAGCAACGGAGCTTTTGATGGGATGTCAGCATTGGCAGCCCTCCTTTTTCTATATTTACTTGTGTGGCTCTCAGGCAGTCAGGGAGATCATCAAAAACAGAAGCCATGAGACCTAAATACTTGGAAGACCTTATTTTCATGCATGCTTAGGAAGACCTGGCAGCCATCCTCCCTCCTTCACCACTGCTGCCAAGTCCATGCTGGCCGTCAGACTTACACTCTATTAAAATAATAGGAGTTTACAGGAGTAAAAGCATTACCCACTACCACTTTGCAAGCTCTTTAGAGCCCTGCAGTGGTGCTGGATCACCATCAGGCATCTCACAGAGGTTCTCTACTGCTCTCCACTCTACATGGATGGTGCTTCAAAAACCTCTCTGAACTGCTCTTTTCAGGTTCTTATCCTGCCAACACAGCCATCAGGGGCCCTAAGAGCTATACTCACAACCCCAGCAAGGCCCAGGGTTTATTCTCATTTCTGAGCATGGGTCTCCTAGGTCCCTCTTGTCTTGCTTCAACCCTACTGGTATTTTCTACCCAGCACACACATTATAAAGCACATAGATACAAATAAGACAAGTTAGAATTCTGCTTTCTTGACAAGATCTGCCTCTTAAAGTCTCTCCTGGTAATAAGCAGAAACAACTACTGCTGGAAAGCATTTGGAGAGAAATAACATCAGCAGCACAATGTAAATAATTAACAAAACCACTCTTTTAGATTGCATTATGCAGAGAAGAATAAATCATCAGACAAGTATTAAATATTTAATGGAAGTTATTGTAAAGTTGAAGAATCCTTCAGTCCTTCTCTATCATTTTGGAGCATGGAAAAGTCATCAATACATTTAAGAATGGCCTCTCCTCTGCAGCACTGAAGGATATGGATTCCCTTGAATTCTATACTCTTTTTTACATTCCTAGAAGGTTTATGGTAAGAATTTCTTTGCTGGGGGGAGGAAAAAGAAAACCATAAAGGAAAAAAAACACCATCACAAAAAATCACAAACAAAAACAAAACCACAAGCCACCCCCTACAGAAGCCTTAATATGGCCTCTCAGATTGGGTAGTCAGAGTTTGAGGCATACAAAATTCTTAGTAATTTCTGAAAACACTGATTCACTGAGCTAGTAATGAGCAGTTGCATTGCTAAGTGACTACTGAAACAAAAGATATAATTCACCTCCCTCGGTGATACTTATTAGCAATAAATCTATCCTCTATAGAAAAAAACAAGACAAAACCCAGCCCAACTCCCTATTTACAGTATTGCCAAACAAACATACAATGTGGTATCATCAGAATTAATAAATAGAAATTAATGGAGCTCATCCAGACATATAACTTGCTCTCCAAATCATTAGTTTTTCAGGAACAATGGATGTAGTAAGTGTCTTGTAATTTTTTGCTATGATACATTTTCTCTTAACATGCTGATAAATTCTCTGTACTACCATTGACTTTCCAAAACAGAAAAGAATTCTTGCAAGAGAGATCATCTAGAACTGAAAAAGTCTATAAATTCTGCTATTTATCCAGTTTACATTTATCTATTTTAAAATGCATCTTTTTCAGGTTTCCTTTTGTCGCTTGTGCTCATTACCAATAGCAAGCCCGCTAGAGTTCCAGCATTGCTTGTGAAGCTTTTCTCTCCTTGTCAACCTTTAGCTGCTGCTTTTTATCCTACACTGAAATTCCAGGTCCTCCTCAGGCCTGATGAAAGTAAGGCAGTGCAGTGTCTAGAGAACAAGCCAAAATGGATTAGAGAACCATGACTGTCTGCTTTGCAGCAGTAGGTGTAGGAAGCCCAAAGTAACTACTAATTTGAACTGAGATCACTATTTGCACAGGGCCAGGATAACTTCAGTTTTTAATTTCCAGCCTACATTGAAATAAGTCAGTGGAAAAAAGAATTAGAGTTCTGAAAACACAAGAACTTTCTTTTTGCTGGCAGTCTCCACACAAAAACAAGATGTGACCAGCACATTGTCTTTCTAAATTTCTGTCATTGTTTTTACTTATATAACTTATATAACATGCTAAAGCCATTATTATGGTATTTTTACTTCACTAGTAGATCAAAATAAAGCAAGTTGTGAAAGCTCTCACAGGAATAAAAGTGATTTTAAAACAGTAAGAGAAAATTCTGACCTCAAAGTAAATGCTTTACCTTCACTTATTTCTAGATATTTTTTGATGATGGGAGAACTCGCGAAATTGTGCAATATGGAAAATAATAAACTCCACAAAATTACAATGCATGAAGCAGAGATTGTTGAGGAAAATTAGTTTAAAACGCGCTGGCAGTATATATGCTTTCACATAATAACCATACAGATTCACGGTCTAAAGCCTAGCACACAGACAAAGCCCTCTTGATGTGACTCTTTCCTAAAAGCATGAAAAGGGGATGTGCCAGTTTCTCAAAAACTTCAGCAGTTGTGTGGAATCAGAGCACTTCAGAGGTGGCATCAAAACATAGGCTCCAAGTCTGGAACCAAGCAGAAATTAGTACAGCAAACATTCCTGTAAGTCCAGGTGTCACAACTAAAATATTAAAATAATTACAGTCTCCTCTTCCTAATAACTGAGTGAACACTTGAACATAAGCCCTGTTAGTTCAGCAGTTACTGCTCCAGAAGAGAGCTTCATGGCTGGATTGGGGAGGTCGTGCATTCTGAGACAACAAGTGCTACTTGATTCACCCTCATTCTAGAAAGGTGTTTGCACCTTGTGTCCAGTTCTTCCTCAGATTCACCAATTTCCAAAGCAAGATACTGAAACCAATCAGAGTTTTTACAGACAAAATCACTCACAATAACATCATGATAAATGGGCAAAGCCTTACGTCAAAGTGCTTGGTTGTACCTTCCCTTTTTCCTAACTAGATCAGCCTTATTGCTTTCTACCATCTGATCTTGCCCCCTTACTCTTGGACAGCCTTTGAAACCCTGAAGTCAACAAAATACTACATCTGCACTTCATTATAAAGCCTGGTTGTGCCAGTTGTACTGGGAGGGAATAGGTCTGGTTTTCCTCCCTTCTCAATTTCGACACAAATGAGCAGCCAGGCACAGCCCAGGCCAGACTACACAACATCATATTTTACCCGAGTTAATGGGCTGCAGCTAGTGCCACATGTGTTTTGTAGTAGGGCCAGGTGCATTCAAACAAAATGCATTTTGGTCCCTGGTGCTGCTTGTTTAATCATAGTTGATATTCTTACTTCTCCTAAAACAAATCAGTCAAAATATTATTTTATCCAGTATCTAGCCAACCTCTGCTATGCCATAATCAAAATATACCAAATCAATACCTTCGAAATTTTCATTTTCTTTGTTTAGCCTGTAAGAGGTTCATCAAGCTCCCCTATATCAAATTCAGTGGCCTGATTAACAAATTAATCATCATCATCACACAGCATCCAGCATAGCACAACACTATTATCCTGCTTTCTTTTAGCAAGAAAAACAGAAATCCACATGATCACATAATGAAGCACAAGTGAGATACAAAGCACTGAGCATATTATCTGATATTATTCTGCAGAGAGCATGTGTGTTCAGTTGTCTTCCAACCAACAAAGTGGGGCTTTTGTGTCTGACTTGTTACTCTATAACACAGCATAATTCTAACAGGAAACAGGAGATTAAAACAGGCAAGCAAGGAACTGGACCATTTCCCAGAATGTTCTCTGAAGGCAATCTATCCTTCTTAGCAACTAGTTAGCAACTAAGAGATGATTGCTGTGGACTAAAGAATTAGCTAATAGAGAAAAAGTCTAATCAGAATCACTATTGCCAGCATTTTACTGACACAAGGCCCATTTGAATAAAGTTTTTTTTTAAAGCTCTAAAAAGTCACAAAAGTCAACAAAATCACAAAGTTAATAGAATAAGAAGGAATAGAAAAGGAAAAGCCAGACAAAGATGGAAGAAATATAAACTACTAAAAATCTTTCAGGGAACAAGAAGGAAAGATCAATATTTTTTACCAGATTATTGGCTTGACTAAATTTAAACTAGTCAATGCCTTTTGCATTTGTGGAAACTGTAACAACTCAGCCATTTAGAAGAGCTGGGACAAATTCAGACCTAGTTCAAGCAAGCATAATTCTCCTCAGGTTAGAACATTCTTGTTCACCTCTTCCAAGGATAAATCCAGGCTGTTGGCCACACAAAAGACAGAAGAGTTGAGTTAGTGATTACATTTTGAACTTTAAGATCTTACATTGTACTCCAGCTTTCTAGACAAGTGGCAGTGCTGTCACAGGGAAACATTAGTTGAGCTATGTAATCCAGTGCAGAAGATCAAAGGAATCACCACAGGAATAAAATACATTTATTCAGATGCTATAACACCTATACTACCCTCTGTTATTGTACTCCATCCTCTGGAACAGCAAAGGCCTGGCTGTCAGTCCAGAAACCCTGGCCCTGGGTTCAAGTTGAGATTTCTAGGTAGACCAAATATTGGTCTCTGATACAAGAAAAATTTCAAAACTGTTTAAAATACCGGTGGCAAAATTAAAGAAGTGCCTAATCAAATAGTCTTAAGTCTAAAGAATTTTTCATGTACCCTCTATTTTTTCTAGTATGCCAGCATCCCAAGAAGTACCAGAAACTTTCTTTGAAGATTTCCTTCACTGTTTCTTCCTCCCATGTGAAAAATAGAAAAATAACTACTGACAAATAAGAAGGCTATGTGATCAAATGCAGAGGGTTCAGCGAATTCCAGATTTTAGGTTAACCAGCTGTACCCCTATATGTGTGTTTTCCCACAGTTCATAATGTACAGTGACCACAAAACTGGTAGATCAATCTGCATTAGATTTCAGGGGGGATTATGCAAGCCTGTAGACTTTCAAGGAACTTTACCACATGTTTATTCAGTTTTAATGGGTGGTTGAATAACAGTCATTACAAAACCAACAATTTCTCTTTTGGTCTTTCAAAGTGTTGTTATTTTAACTTCTTCCTTTCAGCTTCATCTTAAAAGGGGTGATTAGTTTAGACTATTACATACACAGTCTGACATATCAGCTATTTGCACCCCTTGGGATACTAAATACTGTAATTTAAAAATGTATAATTTATTCTAGCATAATTTCTTCTGTCTTATTTCCACTAAGAACAAACATGAGCCTTCCAGTATGTTATTATTTCTTCTAGATTCACTGAGACATGAGCTAGTGTTTATTAACAGTCCTAAATTACAAGGTAGGATGTCAATAGCTATATATGTCATTCATCTTCCAAAAATCTTTAAAAAAACTGTACACTGCTTGACATAAACAGCTTAAAATTACAAAACATGACATCACTACTACAATAATGTAGGACACATGAGTTTATTGGTCTAAGATTGTGCTAAGTTCTCACTAAGAAAAGATATTTTTTGGAAAGATGAATCCCTTTCCCAAGGTCAAGAGAAACTTGGTGAAGAGTTCATGGGATTCACTTTAAAAATAAATAGAAAAATTAATTAAAAAAAAAAAAAACCAAACCTAATCAAAAAAACCAAAAATCTCTCAACTTGAAACTCTATCCAGAGTTGATGATTACAAGCCAAGGTCCACACAACTTAAATCCAATCTTGGGTCTAAGAAACTTAACAACACTAAATTCTTTTAATGGTTTTCCCTTCTGGCAGAATAATTAACATGTTAAACCCTTGTTGTAAGCTAATACAGATTTGTGATCATTGTTAATGCTTTAAAATAAAAGCACCAAAAATGCTTATGTTCTCCAGCACCAAGGAGGCACCATTAGCTCAGGAAGATAAGAACATATATCTGCACAGATAGGCCAATTATTTTTATCATAAAAAAAAAAATAAATTCCCAATTATTTTTGCAGCACATATGTTACCTACACTAATTTTTTCCAAGGTAAATCTGGAAAAATTATTTGGTTTTTTGTTTCTTACCCATTTTTTAAAGCTCTCTTGATACCTCAGCATCTTTCCCATATTAGTTCATGCATTTTCAAAGGATTCTGCAATTAGCATCATCTGCATATTTTACTGATACATTGTTTACTTGACTTCTTATATCATTAATAAATATGTTAAGGAAAATACAATTAACATTTATTTCAAGAGGATTATTGGACATCTCTCCACAATCCACTGCTTCTTCGTGTATTAAAGGATCCCTTTTCTGTCCAAACCAATTTGGAGTTGGGATCCCCACGAAAACCTGAATTTTTTATTCCAAATGAACTGGTATTACTACAACCTGTTTCATTTGAGTTACCATAATTCATCTGTAATAAAACTATATTCTAGAGACTAGATCAAATGTTGAATCAACTGCTCTTGATGAAATTTACTCCTGATTACTTCCAGAACTGGCCAGGGCAATCGGAGTTTTTCAAGATTACTTTAATCAATTCAAAGTTGATGAAGATCTCTGAAGTTTAAAGTTTTGCAAGATGGAAGGAGAACAGTAAGGGAAACACCAGTCTCACTCATCCACCTGTAAAATACATTTGAACAAGCACAGATTTGGCAAAAGCATTTATATTTCTTGTAACAATGAGAACATAGGAGTGAGTAAGCATGCAAGAGGTATTGCAATGGCTTTCATTGCACAGAAAATAACTAGTATGAAAACACAAACAGAAGAGGTAAAGATATGCAGGTAAATCTAAACTGATGTACTACCAGGTTGGAGGCATCGTATGTTAGGAAACTTCTAGTCTGCTCAGAGGCAAATCCATCAGGCAGCAGGAAGACTGTTCTGAAACCCAGAAAATCTCATATTCAGTGGTTATTTCCTGTGGTCCTGATATATTACAGTACTGCATTTCCAATTAAAATAATGAAGACTAATTATTTACCAAGACACCTGACAGCTAGGAAAGAATGAATGATTTCAATACCTACACTGTTACATTGACTCCTGACAGTCGTGTTGTGTGTGTCACATGCACACACACCAGCCTTACTGAAAACAATCTGACATAACACAAAGAAAGGAATTCTGTGCCTAGGTGCCAGATTCTTCGTTGTAAAATTCTGGAACTTTTAATTAATAGAAAGTATTTGCCAAGTTTCAGAAGGCTAAATAACCAGAGTCACTTTTAAATCACAGCCCTTAAAAATTGATCCATTATGGACTGACCTGGCTCTGAATGTTCTTTTCCATGTACTAATTAAAACAAGTTGAGAGCTTATAGTGAGCAAGGCACTGGAAAAGCACTAAAAACTGTTAATCTCTCAATCCCCACAAAAAGTTGGCAAATTATCTTAATTGACTGCAGCCCCAAAATTACGCTGGTGTTTACAATGATAGCACAAATGTTATTCCAATAACACTGTTTAGCAGAACCACATGCCACCGGCATCATCCCAAATAATTTGAGATAAATCCCACTTTGGGAACATTCAGAGAAGTAGTAGAAGTAGCTCCTCAGGTCAAATCTCACATCTAAAGACCATCCCGAGTTAAAGACAAATTAGCCCTTATGCACCCCGCTTGTCTCCCCATTACGACACAAACCTCAGATGGAAAAAGAGATCCACAGCAACAGCTGAAGGATAATCATGCCAAGATGATAAAAAACAAGAGTTCATACTACATGTAGCCAAGCTATTTCAGCCAGAAGCCTCTCTGTGGGGAGAAGCCCTCAGCCATACAGCCTCCATGAAGCCAGTATGCCTCTAGCAGTAAAAGCATTCCAGAGAACCTAGAGATGGCTACACCAGGGAGGTTACAGTGCACACAATTGCACTCACATACACCTCACTCTACTGGCCCAAGGGGAAAAATAAACAGCCTGTCAACTTGTCTTTCAGTTTGCAATTAGCCATTACCCAAACTCTAGAGGGCCTTTATGCTTTTCACTGCCTCCTCTCCATTGTGCCAACAAAGAAAGAAGGATGAAGGTCCCTCTCTCCCTTGCTGAGCTGAGCCCAGAAAATACCCCAGAACTCTCCTCCCAGCAACCATACAAAAGCAAGTGTACAAGAACAAAGGCTTTGTTGAGACACATCTGTCACAGAACTGAACTGTTAATTCTTTTTTTGTATCAAAAGTAGTAAACTTCAGAACAACACATTCAGACAGGCCACTTGCTAGAAAATAATTACATTTAACAACATACAAGACAATGCATTACAACTTTCAACCATTACCCAAGAGCCTCAAAAAGCGCAGTGCAATTGAGATGACAACAGAGGTATGGCAATGACACATCTCTGCCCCGAGGACTCCATTTCTCATGACCATAGCTAAGCCAGAAGTTTAATCTTGTACATGCAGCAGGAAGGTTTCACACCTACCCCTTCAACAGAGTAGAAATACTAAAACCTAATAGCCTCCTTCCTCTCCACACAGAGATAAATTAGTAGAACTTTCTGAGATTGTAGGTGAGTATATTTAGAATCAATATCCTTCTGAATTACAGAAACAGAAATAAGAACAAGAGTGATGGTTCCCTTGGGGCAGTCTCTTACCCATCACATCAAAATGGGTTTTGCAAAAACACAATCACCTCTGTCATAATGTAATGGCACAGGACAAGGTCAGGGGCTTTTGTCACTGCATAAGATAGCCTTAAGCAGCATTAGAGATTCTCAGCAATGGAAAAATAGGGTAAAAATACTCTTCCCTTGCTCACAGGGGCTCTGCCACTAGAAATTATCTCAAGCAAAACAAGAAAGTAACTGCAGGATTGGAGTTGGCCTTATCTGACAGAATATCAGAAAAAATAAGCCAGGTGACAATCAAGAAAAAGGTGTCTGGATTTGGTAATAATAAACCTCTGACTGTCACAAACTTTTTGGAGAAGAGAAAATTTTATATCCATACTTAGTATTAAGATACTATATGTGCTTTAGAAACCCATCTGATATAGTGCCACATGAGATCAGCTAAAATATAGAAAAGTGGAATTAGTGTGGTGTAGCAGGCACCGACTGTGAGTAGCTGGGCTGAAAAGCAGAAGGCCTGGAAGTGGAGCAGCAATGGACTTTGACTCTTTAAGGTTGCCAGTGAATATAGTGAGCAATATCAGCTCCAGCACTGGGCCTGAGCAAACTTGCCACAACCCATACTTCTCTTTCTCAAGCAAGTGCTTGCATAGAATCTTTCATCTGTGCCCTAAAACTCAGCAGTTTCCCTCCAGAACACCCAAAAAGGGAGCAATACTAAAAATTATGTGTTCTAGAAATCTATCCCTTATTTTGCTTATTTTGGAAAACAGACTCTGAACAGAGAAGTCATAAGCTAACACAAAACATGGCTAAAATGTTTATATAGCACAGGAGGAAATCACAAATTCTGAATTACCCAAGGTCTTCAAGATCAGGACTAACTGAATAGTAACAGCTAAATTAAAGCTAAAATATTTAGAATTACAGCTGAACCATTTTAAAAGTCGTTAGAGTTCTACACATTTCCACAAGTTTAAAAAAGTATTTGTGACAACTTCTAAATGAAGTGCAAGTCCCAGTGTTACTGAAAAACTTTCCTACCTGAAAACAAACGTTTATCACAAAAATGGCAACAGAACATTAACTGAACAATCCTAGTCACTGCAGTGATAAAATAAATTCACCAACTGTCATATGTCATTTTGCAGGAAACAGTTCCCACATACATTTATGTTGTTTTCACACTTAGAGGCAAACAGCAAAACAGATAAAAATGCAGATAGAATTGTATCTGATATCAAGGATGCCAAAATAAGCTATTTAAAGCTATGAAAAGAGACAAGCTGGAGAAGCTTGAAGTGCTCTGCAGCACAGGTGCTCTGCAAAGAAAAAATTACAGGCTAAATTAAGTGATTTCATTCTCTTATTATATATCAAGTGAACAAAGGAAAGTGAGCTCTTAACTCCCCTGTATATTCTTACTTTTCCTTATTGTTCCAAACCATACATGTCACAGGTAAGCCACAATCATTGATTTATGACCAAAAAAAATATTGTTGAAAAAAAACCATTTTACCAGTTATACAAGAAAAATCAATTTATTATGAAAACACAGAGAGTAGGAATAATAGATAAGCAAGAAGTTGTTAAACTCAAAGCTTCGCCTGTTCTGCAGTCACAACTTCAAAGAATAAATTTTAACATAGTTTTACTGATAAATCCTGTGTTAAAGACAATTATCTATTTTTCATTCTCTGTATTTACTTGTTACTTTTTAAGTGGACTTGACCATTTTCTTTTCCCACAGAACAAATGAAACACATTTTTACTATCGCTTAGCAAAATAGTTAAGTAATCAGAAACTCAGCAGTAGTTTTTTCTGGCAAATGTTGACACACAGAGCTAAGTTATCCTGAGTGCATGGGCAGAGCATTATGGGACGTGTCCTCACATCTCCTCTCAGACCCAGGACTCTGCAAGAATAGTTCTTAGCTATATCTCCTGATAGGTATGCTTTTCTTAAGACCACAAGTTCTAGAAAAATTAATGCATGTACTTGTATTGTGACATAATAGATTTACACAGATCTTGATCCAGTAAGGACATGCAGTTGCTTTTTTGGTGGGCAAGTTAAAATACGAGCTTCTGTTACTCCAAGAGCTGAAAATACACACTTAGTAAAGTTCAAGTGATGCACACAGACAACATCTAATCCAAAAGTCCTGGTACATATCACAGACTTACCCATTCAAATTTTTGAATAGTTGAATTGGCAGTTAATGACATAAGTGCTTTTCATTATGTAGCTCTGCAGTTTTGGTCCTTAGTAGGTACCCTTAATCCCAAATTAACGTATCTGGGAAAGACTCTTGGGACCATATCCCAAAGAATTTACAACGATCTTGGGCAAGATCAATTTTAGCCAAAAACCCTGCAAAAACAAGTTTCTCCTTCAAACGTGCTTTTTCTTCTCTGTGCCATGTAGACCCTTAGGAAGCCAGAATGGAATTTTCTATCAGTGCAAAAAATCTCAAAGCTCTTCCTCAAAACCTAGGTCTCCTACACCCTTGGCCAACAGCTCAACTGTCCAGGTGTATAGATTGTTTGCCCAAAAACTTTCTATAAAAGCCATGGCTTCACATATTCCACAATACATTTCAACAAAACTGGATCTTAAGACTTTCTGACCTCTGCACAAAATCCGTGTTTCAGAGCATCCCCCAGTTTTGAGTCCTACCATGCTGCACATATGACAACCAGCTAACATGGGGTCCAGAACCTTTGGGATACGAGAGAGCTAGGAGCACAAAATAGAAACTGTTCAAAGCTGATCAATGAAGAATTCCCATTGCTCTGGGAAGTCTCCAGCTCCAGGATGGGAAAGCCATGTTTTGCCACTGTCCCCTAAAAGACAAAAGACTGGAGCAGAATAAAAGTAAGAACCCTTGTGCACCTGTGTGCTAGTGATATGAGATGTCATGGGGTGTTTGTCTGACTTGAGCTGCACCAAAAGATTTTCCACTGAACACTTAGAAATTTATCTTTTATTTTCAAATTCAGAAATTTCCAGCGCAAAGGAGTTCTTAAGATTTAGTGATATTCCAAATTATGCATCTCAAATATCCTTAAATATAATTAAGTACTATTTTCTGCTAGTTAAAAATAAATTAGCCATGTATTCCACTTAGAGTGGTTCAGTAGCTGTGCAATTTACATAATTTTAAATTATACAACCAATAATGTACTAATTATTGTACTTTTCTGTTATATTTGAATTTGCAATACAAAGGCCAAAGGCTTTAATTAGTACAAAGTCAAGTCTTTCAACTGCTGGTTTAGAACACAGTATAATTATGATAAAAAACAAACTACGCAGTACTTTCAAAAGGTGGTTAGGTTATATTACAGCAGATCTTTAAAAGCTATGCTGATTTAATTGCAAGTGAACAAAACTTTATTAATATGGATGTATTAAGAATCCATGTCCTGTCTGGAAAGAGAAATATATTTTATGGTTTAATAGAAACTTTTGGCTACAAAAAGTAGCTAGTACCTCAAACAGTATGTTTTTAAAATAAATTCATTTGGCACAGGAAAATGTTTGTTGTCTCAGAGACTGACATTGTTTTTTCCAGCTCCTGAATAATCCAGAACAGAATCCAGGGCTGGTACAAGCAGCTGGTCTTCTTGTATAATATATATCCTTGCCATCTATTCTTAAAACTTAGCACAGCTAAGCAAATTATTTTCATAACTATGCTGGAGCCAGTACTGCCTTTCACCTCTAGTTTCCATCTATATGTTGATATGATTTTTTAAAAAACAAAAACAATTTTAAAAAACGGTATATCAGTGAGTGCTCTGCAGTAGTTGATGGCTCAATGGACCCATGAGAGAAGCACAGCCAGAGGTCACTCTCTCAGGCAGCTGTACCTGTCAGTCCTCTCTACACAAGCAGAGAGCACGGATGAACGACACCAGACAGGAACCCCAGAGAAAAGGGCTCCCATGAGCTGGGCAAACACGGTTCTCTGTGTTGAGCAGAGAGTTTATTATGTTGTTTTTGTTGTTGTTGTTGTTATTATATTCTGATTTGTTACTTCTGGTTTGATACAAGTTTAAGACCTTGCCATTTACACACTGAATTTTGGCACTACCCAGATTTCCAGCCAACTGATTACTCCTAATTTTTGTATTTTCCCCATTTCTTTGAAATTCCATTATATCTCTGTCAAAACATGCATAACAGTTGTGCCTCTCTCAGTACATAAACTCTGTTACATTTGGCTGGTAAGACAAAGATGTTAGGAACAGCCATAGTTGTTTTTCCTGAAAGTGTTGAAACCAACTACCCCCCAACATGTTTAAAAGCTCAGAGACAAGGAAGGAAGGTTTTTTACATAGCAACAATCTAACAGTTGAGTTCATTTTAATTATTTATGTTTAAGTAAGCAGGCTTTATTGGTGCTGAAACAGGTACTTTTCTCCATTTCTAAGCCATTTCTCAGCAGCAGCAATTAAAGCTGTGAAGTACATTCTGAAATGGTTTCTAAAACATTTCAACCAATTTTCCTAGCAAAATTTGGAACAGCCCTACCAAAACAAGCAGACAAATAGCAATCTTGTTCAGAAAAGTCTTAAATATTTGTTGCCTCACTCTGAAGTACTCTTTTAAGCCACTTGGCAACATTTATATTGTGGGGATAAACACAGATTGCAGTGCCTTTTACAGCTCTATAACCATAATGATGTAATTCCAATTTAGAAAAAGATATCAATCTGTGAAGTTAATTGCTTTTCTTGTTAGCAAGCCTTATTCTAGTCCAATAACTGGTTATAAAATAGTAGTACATGCTGAAGTTAAGCTCCATCATCAACTGCACATTCATTTGCCTAGGCAAAATGTACAGCCAGGAATGAGGAATTTCCTTCTGCAGCACCGAAGGGAACACAGTGCTCATTCCCCAGGCATGAAAGCCTTCCAATGACCACGAACACATAACCTCCTAAGGGGAACTCAGCTCTCAGTAAAAGACTAAAACTACTGATATTAAGAACCATGGCAAGAGATTAAAAAAAACACACTATTAATGTCCCTAGTCCAGTTGCATGCAATAGCAAAAAATTTATTAAGTGACTATCACAGCTGTCTGAAGCCTTCGAGAGTTTAAGGTACAAAATCAGGTCATATTCAAACTGTTCAAAACAGCAATAGTCTAATTTGTGAGTTGTTTTTTTGTTTCACAAACTTTCTGATGTTATACTTGACATTTGTTACGATGATGTTCTTTGTTGCAACATAGAAAGTGAAGAACTAAGCCTCATCTTTGGAGATTATGCTTTACAAGAAATTTCATGTGTGACTTTTCTGAACAATCCTGTGTGCCCCAGAGAGTTAAAGAGATAAATTACAATTAGGAGGGCTAAATATTATCTTCATAGGGGCCAAACATGTACATACTGAATGACACCGTGTCATGCTGATACACACGTAGTTAGCCTCCTAGAAACAAAAGTTGTTTTTTGCTCTGTACTGCACTTCATACTTTCTTTTTCAAGAGGTACAAAGAAAGTTTAATCATCCTAAAGGGTGAAAATAAAGATTTTTCAAACACTGGAGAAACACCAACAAGCTGGCTAATCTCTTCAGAGTGAGGAAGCATCTCTTCAATACAGCACAATTAATATTGCCATTCTTAACCTCAGTAATCTGACAAGGGAAACTAGCACCTTTTAGCCTCATGACTTCTTTTTTTAATAATCTGTCCTAAAGCATTTGAGCTCTTTACTGCAAAATAATACTAACATGTCATCCAAGCTACACAGAAATAGTTTCTGAGAGAGAAAATAAATTTTCCTTTGGAGAGCCAAGACCAAAGAAATCCACAAAAGTGGGGGGGGGGGGTGTGGAGGGGGAGATATAAAAATAAAGGAATCTTCATTGGTCACTAAGCACCATATTTTTAAAAAAATAATTTGGGTACTGAAATTTGTTTTTCTACAAGTTGGAGACATACTCCCCGAACTACCAAAGTAGGCATTTTCACTGGACATTTCTGAAAGCTCTGAAGAGCACTTGACCCAAAATAATGCACAGAACACTTTTGCTTGAGAAAGAGGGAATGTAGCAGTAATCAAGGTCACATGATTTTTTTTCCAAAGCTGCCTAGTGTAAGGGATGGGTGGTACCACTGAGAATATCTTCAGTCTCCCAACTATTTGAAAGGCAGAGAAGTGTAGAAGCATGAATCACAACCTCAACAAATTTTTAAAGGCCCTTTTGAGAGGAACACAGAAAATATTATCTTCATTGCCTTCACAGCCACCCTTAGAGCTCAGCAAGTCTTTTGCAAGAAGGCCTCTTCTCTGACCTGCACTAATGCATTCAAGGGCATTCTGGAAATTTAACAGTAGTCCTTGCTCAGTAGGCACAGAAGGTGCCCTACTCACAAAATCACAATGAGAAAGCAACCTTTGTGACAGCGCAGCAACCTGTGTCTCATTAAAATAATGGGACCTTGTATTTAATTATTTTGAGACCCTGTCTACCTAGGTGGTATGTGAGACTATGAAGATATGTAGGAATCACTTCCTCTCTCTCCCCATTAACTTGTCACTCTGGCTTATACAGTTCAGTATAACCAACACATTGCTTTCTC
Organism: Pseudopodoces humilis; assembly: GCF_049639895.1. Taxonomy (NCBI): domain Eukaryota; kingdom Metazoa; phylum Chordata; class Aves; order Passeriformes; family Paridae; genus Pseudopodoces; species Pseudopodoces humilis. The sequence goes on along the minus strand of NC_142202.1, from coordinate 34,549,454 downwards.
GAGAGTTTCTAAAGAAACAAAGATTACTGGGTTTCATGTAGCATTCCTTACACTGACTTGTAACTTCCATGCCCCGGCCATCCTGATTAAATTCTCACTTGCCCTTCCCAAATCCAATTTTAGTCTGTATCATGGCTATCCCATCTGTAACAGACATAAGAGGTTCAGCTCAGGCTCTACAGAATTATCAATATGTAAGAAAGAATTTAAAGGAGAAAAGCAAAACTAAGAACTTCAATGAAGAAAAATCAGTGAGAGGTCAGGACCCCAAAAACCCCTATGTGCTCTCTGGAAGCAAAGGAGCATTCACACTGTAGTTACGCTGCCCAGAACAAGCATATCCTTTTGCCATTTATTCATTTGTTCAGGAGCATATTTAGTCTAAAAGTAAAACTCTAATACACAGCAAAAATGTATGTTGTTTCTGTTAAGATAAAAAACACTTTCAGCCTCTCACACTTTACCTCCCTTACGGTTATCTAAGCTTTGGACTATATTTCCTCAAACCTTCATCTACTTTCTACCAAGTAGAGTTTGATAGTGTTAATTTATGTCTTTATTAACTCAATTTGTCCTTCTCTTCCTATTTTCAGCAATGCAAGTGATTCACTTCAATTAGATATTATTTCTTAATGCCATTACTGTGTGCTCACACATACTCTGAGGTAATTAGCAAAGATAATTTACTGAAAACATTAAGACATGATCAACTCAAATAAAACATACACATCAGAGACTGAGGGGAAAAAGAGTTCAAGTCTGCTTCATGGCCAGGTTCCATCACAATAATTATTATTGTGACTATTACATCATCTCTTCTTATCCTTATAGCAAAGTTACATAAAAAAAGAACTAACTTTATGTGTTTTTTAAACACTCCACTGTAGAGAAATCAATATTTACTTTTATTTCCAATCTCTGAGGAAATTTTGGACTGATATTCAAAGTCCATAAGATACCCACCCCAAATTTAAATTAGCCAATAGCACCTTATGAAATACTGTATTCAGTGATACAATTAACAGCCTAATATTGTAGCTACAACACTCCAATCTTTGCCTTCCCTTCAGGTTCTGTTTTCACAGTTTTATTCACGACTATAGCCTAGCTTGCCTGCCAATATTAGTTCTTTCTATAAAGAGACACTGATTGTCACTAATAGCACCATTATCTTCTGTAACAGACTTGTTTATGAAATGGCCTGAAGTTAGAGAAAGATGGTGCATCTCATTGTCAGAGTATGCAGCACTAGGACGGGATTTGCACTTACGTGTAGAATACGAGTGCCGGAGGTCCTGCACCCATTCAAATGGCCAGTGAGGTAAAGTCACTCAGTGGTGACAATGAAAGTTTAAAAATTGCTGAGAATGGAAGCCCCACAATTTCTCTGGGCCCTTGTTTCAGTGTTTTGACCGTTCTCCTGGTAATAAAAAAAAATCCTAAACCCACACCTCTTACTATCCAAGTGGGCTTTCCTGTGACAAAATTCAAGTTTGTTGCCTCTTGTCCTAAAGGTGCATATCCACAAAAAGCTTCTGGTTCTGTCTTCTCACTCTTGTGATAATTTTTTGTTTAAAGCAACTGTTTCTGCCTCTGAGCACAGACAAGGAAAGCAATCAGGCCATTTATTAACCCATTGCAGACTGCAGTTTCAAGACATTAATAGAGCCAATTACTAGTAGGTCAGTCAGGGTAACTACAGATATATGATTCATGCATTCATTCAGTGTTTCAGAAGAATTATAAAGAATTAAACAGCTAGACTGAAAACAGTTTCTCTTACCCTGGAGTCTACTTTTTAAGAAATATTTAGCATTAAAAAGAACTTTTGCCTCAATTTTTTGTAACTGTAGTTTCTCAGTGTATAGACTCCTACTCAATGTCTTCTAAAACTCAAAAAAATTCCCAAATTCCAAAATTTTTACTTACAATTCATGTTTTTCTAAAATCCTTCAAATCACAAGATGATCGGGCAACCTAACCCACCATCAGATCCTCCATGATCCTCTTTCTCACCCTGTTAACATTTCCCAAATTCCCACTTTTACTTGCATCCATCAAAATACTTACCCACTTTTCCCAACTCCACTGCACTTACACCATGGGAAAAGTGTGCTAAGCAGCCACAACCATTCCCGACTGAAAATAACACAGCTTTTCACACATTGCATATATATAACGCTTGACGTATGACGTGGCAGAAAGTTGTCATGGTTCCTTGTCCCGCCCCACCTGCCTAAATCCCTTAGGCTTTTACCCACTTTTTGGATCATAAGACAATTATTCCCAACAAACTCTATCAAGCAACCTTTGGCATTAATGGGAATACAATCATTTGTGGCCAACCACAAATTTCCCATGATACATTTGCACTTTTTCTGCATTCAGTCATAATTCATGTGGTTTTAGGTTTTTTTTAATCTCTGCTGTTTAATTAGTCCTACTTTGTATATTTAGAGAGAAAAACAGTTGTCAATGTCGAGCTAGTAAGTGTATTGGTCCCACATGCAAGCCAATGGTACTAACTACATTCTTTTTTAAAAGATAGATGAAGCTGCCCTTTTAAGAGGATATCTGCATCAAAAATATTACTGTTCAAGGAAAGTGCCTTCCATTCCAAATTCCCACTTCGAGATTTCTGTTATGGAAGTAGAAACTCTCCTTATTTGACACTGCTGCTACTAAGTTTCCATTTATCTGATGGAACACTCCCACTTCAAGTGTACTGCACATTTAGTGCAGCTAATAGGACTCCATTTGTTCTGTCTCACATAACAGCAGTAAAAATTTCTATTATGTTTCCCCTTATATTTTTCTTTACTCTTCAATGAGGTTACCAAGATTTATAAATATGTAGCTGAAAGTAATACCAACTTACTTCCAATTCAATTTTTATTTTTTTTCCTTCACATCTGTAATTTTTTGCATTAACTATGCAAGTTCTTCTGCTCTTCAGGTCAGGCAAATTATGCTTATTTGTTTCTCTTCAGCATTTACCACATATTTCTGTCAGACATCTGTTACATTAAAAAGTATTTCATACAACCAGATCCATACATCTGTTTATGCAGCTAAAACATAATTTTCCAAATTATTTCAGTTATAAACACTTTTCAAAAATTATATCCACTACCACTATATTAAAAGGCCATTTTGTGCAATACAATAAGTGCATATAACAAATGGTGGGTAGTGAAAAGGAAGTACAAAAATCTCATTTTCTCTGGCAATTACAATAAACTCTACTCAAATATTGTGCTTTTCTACCTATCAGTGCACTCAAATTAAGAAAATTAATCTCAATACCCAAACTCTCTCTATAACTCAAGTTATACCAAGAAGCTTCTTAATCATATTTAGCCTACATTCCAGCCTCCGTCCATTTCTTTTTGCTAAAGGAAAGCAGCCATTTATCAGTCCTTTTTAATTTAAAACACTGTTGAAATTCACTAGATGATCTTTCTAGATAAACTAGACACAGAAATGCTTCAAAAGCAGGCAGATCCTGCTGTCCTTCACATCCTGCAGCGCCGCTGAAGCCTTTAGAGCAAGAGTCCCCAGCAGCTGAGCAGGCAGGCTATAGAAACGTGCAGGTGATGCACCCTGCACAGAACACCAAGCAATTTCTATGGCTCACATAAACACAGAAGCAAAATCTGAGCGATACACAAAAACAGCTAATGGTATTTTAGGAAGGGCGGCAGGTTTTGGCAAAGGTGTCCAGCTCTACTCAGCGCTGATTTTTTATTTTTTCTTCCTTGAGCAGGCCCTTCGATAGTCAATAGTTTGACTTCCATCAAACTTTTGTTTTCTAAAGAGCTTCTGCTTCTAATACCTTTACCTATGCCCTTTGTAGCTTTCAGATGGGCTGTTTTTTCACTCCCTTAAAAATGTTGATGCTCAACTTCAAGAATGCAAGAGTCAATTTTTGCTCCATTGGCTGTACTGAAAGATTATTCTTCAAATCAAGTGGGCATTTTGTTTTAATCAGCACAGACACTTCAAGAGCAAGTGTCAAGCTGATGGAATTGCCTGTGGCACTAGGTGAGTTATGGGAGGAAGCCACCACTCCAGATTACAGTTCCACTATAAATTCCTATCTGGGCTGGCATGCGCTCTAAAATAGCATTTAGAGGACAGAGACAGCAAAGATTGTAACTTCAGCTCCTTCCATCTTCATTACAGAGGTCTCTCATAATACATTTCTTTGACATTGTGATAAGCTTCACTCTGCACCTGTGGATGTTTCACACTTCATTATATTTTAGGTGTAACACCTTCTGATCACAGCCTAGTTATTTGAAGGATTGTGTTGCTCTTTTTGATCCTGGAAGGCAAGCTTGACCTAATCATGCGCTGCCCCTCCAATTAGCAAAAGAATCAGATGAAGACATTTGTCAGCATAAATCTTACATATTATATTATATAGCTGACAGAAAAGATCATTCAATCTTTTATTCACTTAAACCTAAAAAGTTTCTGGTTTTTTTTTTCCTCTTCACACCATTAGCTGGGAAATGCAAAGAGCAAACTCGCAATAAGTCAGACCATGAGCTTCAAAACGTTAACATGCTCTTTTTCATCACAGGATTTCTTGTCTGTTTTGCAGGTCAAAGATTACAACACTCAATAAGAAATGAGGGGATGAATAAGAAGATTAAAGACAACATTGTTGCAGCCTCCTGGTCTTCCTTGATCTGCTTTAACATGAATCTTAGAACCACAGACCCCAAGATTCAGCTAAGGAACTGGGTAGCAAACAAAATATAATCTCAAGCAACCTCCCTCAAGCAGAGATCTTATTCCAAGGGTAGATTACATGAAGTAGAAAATTACTGGAAAGACTAATCCTAGCTCTCAGCACCAGTATTAGAGAAAGTCCAGTGAAACAGAATATAGCTTTAAAAGGCAATTACCAGACAACTTTCAGTATCACTGGATTTCTGTGAGTGTTTTCTCTACTGGCCAACATTTAAAAATAGGCACCTTAAGCAGGAGCCTTAGACCAAGATTAGGTCTCCTAACTTTTCTGCAGACTCAGCTAACAGCCTGGAAACTAGCAATGAAATGCTGGAGCTGCATAAGCTTCCTGTTGGATATATATATATATTTATATATTATGTTTGAGAGCAAAGCATAAGGTACAGACTAAGGAAATGCAAACCTGGACCCAAAAGCAAATATTCATTGGCTACATCTGCATCACTGAGAAGTTCAGCACAACAGAATTAAAGTAGTAGGTGGAGGCAGTCAGTGCTAGACCCCTCTTCAATGCTTGCTTGAGAGCCCCACGGGCAATTTAGCCCCAGGCACTGGTTCAGAACCTAAGCTCTGAGTTAGGCACTGGGGATCCTATGGGGTACTCTCAGAGGGAACACTAGCATGACTGCCTTAACCTACAAGTACCAAAACCACCCTGCAAATCAAACTGACAGGCAGGTTGCATAGAGAAAAACAGATTAGTTTTAGAAACAAACAAAAATCTGAAGAATTTGTGAAAGCTCAAAGGTTACAAGCGCACCTAGTGTCAAGTTACCGACTTGAAAGTACAGCTGCTCCCACTGGCACCTAAGGAGTATGAACTCTGAAATTACTGTGAACTTTTTTCAAAGCAGTAGAGCACTTTAACTTCGTTTCTTTAAATGTTTCCTCTTCCTCAGATGAATTCTCATGAGAAAGACTGCTCTTTCCAGAATAGCTGTCAGATGAAGGAGACAAGTTCATGCATTAAAATTTTATTTACAACTGACACAAGCCCCTCCTGTGTCCTCCCCATAACTTATTCAATACTGTGGAAGCAAAGACCCAGTCAGATGCAACTGAAATAAATTACATTAACTCATTTGGATTTGTTTTCCCTTTAGAGTAATGCAAAAAATATCATTGCAGTGGACAGCTGAGTCACAATTTTTAATTTTGAAACTGTAACCATGCAGAAATGTTTGGACTTACTTTACTCATATCTGCAATATGTGAGGATAATTTCTCAGTGCAATACCTTTTATGGCAGACAGCTCTCTTTTACTGACTTTAAACGGGACCTAAACATTTAAGTTACTTTGAAGCTTTTAAAAATCTACTTTTGAAAGCCATATGGTTAAACTTCCTAGAAGTTACTCACTTCTAGCAGAATCCTATTATCCTCACTTAAGTTGCTTAGTAGTGCACAAATCTAATGTTAAAAAGTCAGATTTGGTTTAAAGACAAGTCTGGACAGAGAGTTGTAGGAATAAACAGACCATATGTCCACCAGACTCTTCTTGGTCCTTAACCTCACTTTCCAATTCCTCTATCCAATGATTATTGGATAAGTGGTATTCAGCAGTTTTAGACCAGCCTGCACAGATTGGTGTGGAGCAGCATGACAATGTCTGTGAACAGCTTAAGGCAATTGAAGTCTGATGATCTGAAGTATGGCAGATCTCTGCCTAAATCTACTGCCATGTGCAGTAGTCCCATTCAGGCATTAGGTGACATGCTATTGCTAACAATTCACTTCCTTCCTTTACCTCCACAGTAAGCTGGTAACCAGTTTCCCTAGTTGTCCCTTGACAATGGTATAAGGACATAAATTACCTTTTAGATTCAAACCCTCAAAAAACACTAACCTGCAGCTCTATTGGAAAAATCAAGTTATGAATATACTCGCACTCCCTAGAGATTCTGTCCTCAAAGTCCGAAGCAGAACGAATAATGAGTCCCTGCTAATGAGAAATGAGAGAGTCCAGAGAAGGGCAACAAAGTTGGTGAAGGGTCTGGAGCACAAGTCTGGTGAGGAACAATTCAAGGAACTGGGGCTGTCTAGCCCAGAGAAAAGGAGCCTCAGGGAGGATCTTCTTGCTCTCCACAACTTCCAAAAAGGAGGATGTGGCTATCTTTTCCCGCAGAAGATATGTGACAGGATCAGAGGAAACGGCCTTGAGCTGTGTCAAAGGATATTTAGCTTGGATATTAGAAATAATTTCCTCATTGAAATATATCCAGGCATTGGAACAGGCTCCTGAGTAAGTGGAGGAGATGCCATCCCTGGAAGTGTTGAAAATGCTTCTGGATGTGGCATTTGGAAATACAGTTACTGGTGAGCATGGTGGTAGCTGTTAATTATGGTTCAACTCAAATCTTAGAGGTCTTTTCCAGCCTTAACAATTCTATGTAAGTCATTGTGTCTTTAGTCAGCTTTCTTTGAATCAAAGAGTGATTAGGATATAGGACTCCCTGGCTGCTGTTTGTTTTTTATGTCCACAAGGCGCTGCATGATATGCCAGGCTACTTATAGCAGAATAACAAGTCAATGATCCAAAGAGGCTGGAGCTCAAGCACTGGATTACAAAGCTCAGCTAACATACAGTTTAAAGGAGGTTTAAACCACATCCTTTAGAGTAAGCATAGCAAGCAGCTAAAGTAGAATGCAATATCCACCAGGGACCAAACCCTGAACCCACTTTATGTTTGATGCTGACTGTAAAGCTTTCCTTTTCTGACATCTGCTTTGGATGGGCCAGCTCTGCCTACCCTTTAACCGCTCATTTTTACTCTCTAGTATTATTTGACTTTTTCAACAAGGCAGACATGCATACCCTCTTATCTCTCAGATGCCAATCTCCACCTCTTTTTGCTAGCTTATCTACATCAATGTATTTTCTAACATCCAACTTACTTTATCTTATCTTAGGCTGTGACAAGTAGAAGACAAGTCACACTATTCTCAGGTCCCAGACACATGACCACATCCACCACATCTACTTCCTTTAATCCCCATTGCACTCAGTTTCCCTTTTGGAAGCTACACACTGAGTTTAATCACTGTAAAATCATGCAGTTACAAAATTGGACATCATAAATATTAACTGCATACTAAAACAATGGCAAAGCAATGAAAATAATCAACCACCACTGAAATGTATTTACAAACCAGGGAATCCATTTAATTTGCAGCTTGGAAAACAGCATGCTAATTTTCCTGTGGTTCTTTTCTCCAGAAACAACTCTGTGTTACATGTTCAGGTACCCTACAGATGGAGTTACTGATGTGCAGCTGCTTCTGGCTGCTACTACCTGTCAACTTACTCAAAGAGGTTATAAGATAAAAATTTCTATCAGTGTAAGTTTCCCACTAGTGCACAATTCCATGCTTTTCATGCTGCTTTCCCATTCTCTTTTGGATATAAATAGGCAAAATTTATTTTTTTGTTTCTGTAGGTGTTTTAAAACTACAGTTAAGTAACTAAGCTAAGCTCTTGTGAGGATGAACTCACAGCAGACTTGCATGGATCTAACAAAGTGGTAATTGAAACAGTGCTTCTCTAATAACATTTTGAAAAGGTCAGTCTTGCTATTTTATGCACAAAATTCCCACAAATAAAACATTCTAGACTCTTCAGTCTTCTGTGATATGTGAAAAAATGGAACTGCAAAAACTTTGCTTATAGTCTTTTAATATGAAGATTGTGTTAAGAAGAGTTCAGCAATCCCATAAGCTTTTAAAGTTTAGAAAATAACCTATTTTTCCAGACTTCACTATTACCTTTTCTTAGTCATATTTAAACTTCAGCTGTGAAGTCTTCATAAATACTTTTTAAATTTGATACACACAACTGATGAAACAGAAACTTAGAACTTGACCTTGACATGGCTAGCTGCAGAGAAGTCTCGATTAGATTCTTGATAAAACCAGACTTGAGCACATACAGAAGATCTTTTTTTACTAGAATACATATTTGTATTTATTATGTACCAAAGATTAAGGATTTTTTTTCTACTAATATAAACTTGAAAAAAAATTGCCTTTCAAATCTATATATATATATATATATATACATATAACCATATATCCTGGGACCATTTGGCTAACAGCTTTTTAAATATCTTCTTGCATGTTGTATTCACCTTTTCTTAGCATCAGAGAACCTCCTGTAGTTCTATTAAGGTGTATTAAGAGAAGAGCTATAGAAGATTTGTAGAGAAAGGGGGAAAAAGCTAATACAGTGTCTGAAATTGAGGGGGAAAAGACATAAAAAACATAACCACCTCCATCTGCAAACTCCTAGCCAATAATCTCAGCTGTGACTAAAGAGGTCAAAGAAATTAAATTCAGATGTCTGCACTGTTTAAGCATGTCTGAGGGTAGGAGTGGTATGGGAAAGCCACAGTCCCACAGCCAGGGCATGCCAGAAGATACAATGCCTCAGGGACAGCCTTGATAATTACAATTCTAATTTCTTTTCTTGTCCCACCAGGGTATGTGGCAGAGTAAGCAGTGCACAGCTCATGCTCTCTGGTATCCCTATGGTCCAATCCAAGTAGTGGCATAATGAGAGCCTAGAGGAAGATCTTTATTTTTGCTTGAGTCATTCTTGCTTAGAGTCCATCTCTCTTTCTTTTATCACACAGATTTGAAAAAATTCTGAAGATTCTTTAATACTAAAGGTATTTAGTTATATTTTTCTCATTAATATTTTAGTTCTGACAAGATTTCAATGTACTTGATATTTTCCAACTAGCAATACAAATAACACAGAACCATTGCCTTGTTGAATAGATATTACACCGTATTAAAATTCAGATACATTTTATTGCTTTAAATGTGCAACCTCAGTTGCAGAACCAATCTTTGCCTTCTTCCAAATGAAAAGCGGAATCTCTAAGTATTTGTGGATTCTAAGTCTTCTGAATTAAAGAGTATGAATGAATGATGACAAAGAAGGATGGTGATGGAAGCAATGAGGCAGAAAAGCAGCTGCCTTTGCCAGATTTTTGTTAATATGTGCTTATTCCAGCACACTTACTGTGGCATGCGCACCTCAGCATTCAGACCAATTCTTCTGAATGATTAAACAAAGAGAACGTATCCCCACAATAACTAAGCCAAAAGGTGACTTGAGGTTAGGTTCCCCTAATTTCTCTCTTACCATCTCTTTCAACCAGCATTAATGATTTCATGTATTGGCATGCTGGAGAAAGGGCCCTTCAGAGCAGGACTGAAGGGGAAGTAACAAGGCAACTAAAGAGTAACTTGGCCAGAGGCATGAGCTACACTCTAAACGGTACAGCCAAGCAGATGCTCTACCATGCATTTGCTTGGAGTTAAGAAAGGGCTGCAGTGAGGTGCATGAAGCTGTGAAACAGAATCTTGAAATCTTTCCATCTGCAGAGACGTGCTCAGGTCACCAGCCATTTTGAGCACTTCTCACGGCCAAAAACCAGAGGTGTGTATGGTGTTCTCTTAACTCTTCCCTCTCAGGGATTTGCTTCCTTCTCCTTTTTTCTAAACCTAAGAATTACATAATTTAGAGCCCAGATTGGTGGTTGTCCTTTGCACATCTTGTAGACCCTCTTTGTGTATGTAGAAACATAAGGCCACAAGCTGGCATGAACCTAGAATTTTATAAATCTATTTTATAAACCTATTTATTAATCCTTCCTGTAAACCTAAACTCCTGACCATATCCCTCACTGCTCAGCTGACAGTAACTGCAAGTTCAGGGAAGCAAGGTAGTGATGGGCAGGTTTAAAAATGGAAACTTCTTTTCACCATCGAACCCATCCAATACAAAGCAAGATTTTGAATATAACTGGGCTTATGTTCTCCCAGAGAGGCTATTCCTGTCATCCCACCATTACCTAAGCCTTGTTACATACACTCAATATAGGGTTCCAAAGTGTTCTGAGGGCAAATGACATCTAATATTTGAAATGTCCTGTGGTGATACATTTCCCAGGGAAACTTTTCACTATATTTGCTAATAAGATCATTAAAGAGGGCACAGGAGTCAGATGAATGTGAAAGGAGAGACATTCAGATGAAAAAAATCACCAAAAGATATCAGAACCTGCATATACTATTGATTGGAAAAGATAAAGTTCAAAATAAACTGAGGTTTGTGGAAATCACCACCATGCCCCCAAAAATAACCATGTCAAGACACACATTGCACTCTATTGATTTTTCCTCTTGCATGACAAGAAAACATCAAGACCACAAGTTTCACAGTTGTTAGAAGAACATAGCTGTGTGCCACACAACGGAAAATCAGAAGCAAAAAAAGTGATGAAAGCTTGAAAAACAAACAGAACAATGCAGCTAGTTTTAAGACAGAAGTTCTATCACAGTCTTATCTAGAAGTCTGACACTGTTCTTTCTCTCTAGAAATATGTATTGTCTTGTCTATATGAAACTGAATGCCATCATTTAACTCCAGCCAGCTACTAAGAATCACACAACCACTTGCTGTCTCCCCACCCTGAGAGTGGAAGCAAGAGTCAGAAAAAGGCAAACTTCATGGGTTTAGATAAGAAAAGTTTATTAATTGAAACAAAATATAATACAATAATAATAATTGTAATGAAAATGAGAGAAGGGAGTAAAACATGAAGAAAGCAAGTTCCTGAGCAGCAATTAGCTCCCTCCCAATCAACTCCCTAGAGGCAGTATACTGAACATTATGTTCTTTTGTATAGAATATCCCTTTAGCCAGCTCAAGCCAGCTCTCTTGGCTATGCTCCCTTATGGCTTCTTCTGCATCTGCTCACTGGCAGGCATGGAAAAATGAGGAGTCTAATTTAGAATTAGCAATGCTTATCAACAACTAAAACATCAGTGTTATCCACATTATTCTCATACTAAATCCAAAACACAGCACTGTACCAGTTACTAGGAGGAAGATTCCTGACCTTAGTTGAAACCAGACCACTCAAAGGAGGAAGAAGTCAATGTAGATATGACTGCCACTATAAGGAGATATAGTCCCCAAAATATTCTTTGTTAACTTGGCTAAAGCAGCACTAGGAAAAGCATTAATCCTTCCAAATACCTCCCCCCACAATGCTGGTTGCACTCAGCCTCCCAGTGATGAGATGCTGCTCCAAGGTGCAATGTAGCTGTGTGTAAGAGGGCAGCTGTGACCGGCTTGGTCACGTTGTTGGGTTAAGACACAAGATCCCTTCTCTGTGGCTCAGAAAACCAACCATATCCTTTGTTACATTAAAACCAGCTGGCTGAGGGAGACTATTCTGCCTCTCTGCTCTCCTCAGACCCCATCTACAGTGCCGCATGCAGCTCTGGCATCCCCAGCATAAAAGTCAAGTTGGAACCTGTTGGAACAAGTTCAGAGGAGGTGCATTAAATTGGTCACTCGTGTTGTTCAGCCTGGAGAAAGCTCTGGAAGACCTTGTAGCAGTAACTAAGGGACTCCCACATGAGAGCTGGAGAGGAGCCTTTCACAAGAGTTGAGATGGGACAAGGGGGAAAGGCCTCAAACAGAAAATAGAGTAGGTTTAGATCAAATACTGTGAAAAAATTCTTTAGTGTGAAGGTGGTGAAGCACTGGAACAGGTCACCCAGAGAAACTGCGGATGTCCCACCCATTCAAGTGTTGGAAGTCATTGGATGGGGCTTTAAGCAACTTGGTCTAGTGAAAGGTGTCCCTGCTCATGAAAGGGGGTTGATATTGAATCGTCTTTAAGGTTTCTTTCCATCCAAACCATTCTACAACTCCTCCATTGTAGTTTCCTATTGGTAGAAATCAAGTGAAACCTCTGAAATCTCCTGGACATCCATGCTCACGAAAGACTACTTTGATTATTAAAATAATAGCTAAACAGTAAGAAAAGAAAATAGACTATTTCAGCTGGAAGAAACCTACAGCAATCTAGTCCAAATGCCTGAGCAATTAAGGCTGGTCACAATTTAAAGCTTCTTTTTGAGGTCATTGCCCAAATGCCTTGTAAACACTGACAGGCTTGGGGCATTGATGATCTTTCTGGGAAGCCTGTTACACTGTTTGACCACCCTCTCTGTAAAGAAGTGTTTAATGCACAGTCTAAACCTCCCCTGGCACATCTTTGAACCACTTCCATACCTCCCATCGGTGGATACCAGGGAGAAGAGCTCAGGACCTCCCTCTCCCCTTCCCCTCCTCAGAAAGCTGGGGAGAGCAGTGAGGTCACCCCTCAGCCTCCTTTGCTCCAAACAACACAAGCCCAAAGACCTCAGCTGCTACAGGTAAAACAATGCTTGCAGCCCTTTCACGGGCTTTGTTGCCCTCTTCTGGACATGTGGAAGAAAGTCCATGGGATTGACATGTAGAAAGACATCTGAAACACACCCATATACCCTTCAACAATTTTTCTTAATTTGACAAAGCTCTGGAATGGAGCAACTACCAGCTTCTAGACTCTTTCCCTTGAAAGCATAAATCAAAAACTTACTCTGGAATTATAGTGTCAATCTAGATTTCACTGAATTTATCAGAACTGCACAATTAGAACAGTACAGTTTCCTGTTCTGTCCTCTCAGAGCTCTGGTTCTACTGAGAGCTCATTTTGTATTCAGCTTGAGGGGTTTTTGTTTTGTTTTACATCTCTCCTCTGGCTATACTAAATCTTCTTTTCAAGGTCAATTTGCTTTCTCAACAATAACTAATTTAGCATCGCAATGCCACAGTGAGCTATGCAAAAATTATCTTCTCTGTACTTCAGATTAGGATTCAGAATTGCAAAGAAACTTTCCCATGTTCACACAGGGAGTCATCAGGGAACACAAACTGTGCGTCTTCAGGCTCATTAACTAGAAGACCATGCCATCCATTCTAGAGTCAAGAATATGTCTGCATTTATTTCACTCATGAAACACATTATTATGTTATTTTTAATAATCTGATTCTCCTTCTTGATCTCTATCACTTAATTTCTAATCTTATTACTGTCAAGTAGAATATTTTTTAATTAAGCATGCTCCATAATTAGGGTATTTTTATTAATTTGATACTCTGTTGTCTAAAAGGGCTCGAGTACCTCTCCAGATTTTTTTCATATATTTTCATATTTGGACACTGCACTATTTTTTCCCTATTCTTTACATCCATCCAGTAGTATAATGAATGTAGTATCTCTTGGCCTTTCTTCCAACAGATAGACTAATAGATCCAGTGCATTCATCTGGTTTTTATGAAGCTCATCATAGCTTTGTGCTTATGTCTCAAAATTTGAGAAGGCTCAAGGGTTCAAAAGTTCCTTGTTGGGGTTCATATCTACATCCCTACAAAGATTACACTCATAAACCCCTTTGTTCTATAAAGTCTAAAAAAAAAAAAAAAAAAAGTGTTTTCAATGAAGTTACTCCTCTGCCCACAACAGAATCTTCCCTGGTACTGAGACCAGCATTCAGTCATTTTTATAAACACACAAAGTCAAAGTTCCCAAATACCCTTTCCACTCTTCTTAAAGTTAAACAATGTCTCCTCTTCTGCAGTTTTTAACTATCCTAAATAGACTTTTATCCTTAAAAAGAGTTTGTTTAATCTTATTAAGAGACAGTTGATCATTTCATGTTTAGGCTTTCCATCTTTCCATACCTAATACTAGGAGACCATAGATGCAACATCACTGTTTCATTTGTTATTTGAAGGTACTTAAATAGGGAGAGAACCACAAAACATAATCCACCACAGAAAAAAAAAAAAATAAGACTTATTCCCTTAAAATTACAACTTCTTGGTGCCCACTTCTCTGGAACTAAATTTGAATGGATAACGATTCATATGTGTAGCTATTATGAATTGAAACTTGCTGCTGAAAAGGAAGAATAATTAGCCCAGTAAAAAAAAAAAATGTCTTTTTTTGTTTTGTACCATTAGTTCATTTTTTCACATCACAAAAAGCAACAGTTCCATGTTCCTGGGAAGTTCCTGGGGACTGTAAGAGAATAGTGATGGAGAAACTACTGATTTTTTGCAGTCCACTTGTGGTTTTGACATTGAGAGAGTAACAACTGTTTCCTCAAAACAGAATTTAAAGGTGATGGCAGGGAGGAGGAGGAAAACATCCATATGACATAAGATGAAGAGAGGCAAGGAGAGAAAAACAGAGGGAAGAAAAGGTGACAAACAGTGACCTGTTTTCAGTCACTCAAAACAGTTTGTTCAAGAACACTGGCTTGTCACCTACAAATTACCCAATATTACATGCAATACCTAATACATATTTGTGTCTTAGGTGAGAAGCACTAACTTGCACTATTCCAACATGGCTGCATAAGACTGCCAGAGCCCAGTGTCACAATGGCAAATGTTGTTTATCTTTTTCCCATGGTAAAACTTCACAAAAAATATTTAAATGCTTTAATAAAATTGAGTTAAAACAATAATTTGACATAAATGTTATCTATTGCCATCCATTTCATTTTTTTCTTTCTAATTTACGGAACCAGTATATTCTCTCCTCTAAAACCTTTTTATCCCTCAATGAAAACTCCTTTCCATCTGGCTGCATACTATTGTTTGAATATATATGTAAAATAATGGTTTGTCTTCATGTCCATATTTTTATTATTTATTTTAAGAATTGTCACATTGAAATGGTGCTTTAAATCAAAAGATGGTGTATTTCTGACAACCTCTGGCTGATATTTATCACCCTCTATCACATTACAATGGACAAGAACATACCAGGACATGATTTATTGCTGCCAGGATTGGCATTTTGAAGAATGGCTCATGAAAACTTTCAAAAACATCACTATGTTGATGACATTTGCTTCCAGTTTTGGGGCTTTTTAAGAGCTCATTTTCCTCTCACAATCTGAAAGAAGGTAAGTATCAAGAAAACAGTCCCTACCAGTAAATCAACTATCACAAGTACCCACAGCTTCAGCTGTAGCTAAAATTCCCAAGGATATGCTCAATAAGGAAGTTTATTGAGATGTAGGAATGTTTCACACTTGAAGAACAGTTATTAAAACTTTACATTTTCAAGAAGCTGTATCAAATATAAAATTACCAACATGACTAATAGCTCACAAGAATAAGTGACCAATGAAATTTTTTACATGTGGTTTTTTTACACACACAAACACCCTTCTCTTTCCAGGCATAGAATGAATTATGAAACAGATAATCTGGAGCACTGTCATTTTCTAGAAAGACAAAAAGATGATGAAAATAAATCAACCATTTCACAGGGTATCAGTGAGGATGAAAACCCACTGATGTTGGTGAGTTCTGCCACTACAGATAGTCACTGTAGCTGTAAAGCACTGATTTCAGCTAAAGCAAACCAAAATGCTCTTTTTGTACCCTTTGAATTATATAAGGTTCACAGATTCACTTAAACACAAGACTGGAATTTGACATGTTCCTGTTTCCTATGGTATCTTATGAGAGAAATTCTTGGTGTAAGAGCCAACATGATTTGCTAACCTGGATATTCTCACTCAGAAATTTACTTCTGCTGGGTGGATTCAATTCTCCATCTTTGGAACGGTATGAAAAAGTGAGCATAGAAAGGCTATCAGTTACATGTCAATAGCTGAACTGATGCTTGCCAAAATACAGGTAACACAGTACTTTGACAACATGCAATAGAGGTGCAGAAGGCACTCTAAGAACTGGATAAGCATACAAAAATACTAGCCTGGATTACCACTTAATTCAAGAAGGCAGAAAAACTTGAAGCTTTAAAATAACTTTCTGAATCATAGAAGCACTAACATTCCATTCTGAGGAGTGTCATCACGGATTTTCTTATATTCATGTAATGTATTTACCTTCTAACCACATTGAGATTTAGGATCAACAATACCCTCTACATGACTTGGAGGCATGTAGTTCCTTGTGGTATCTTAAATCTGACACATGCTGTTTTAATCTGTTTCATTCTCAAAATGAGTAGACAGGATTACTTCTTCCATGTCTCCCATGTTAAGATTAGATGGAAACTACAGAGATTAAATAGACTTCCTTCTCAAGGCAGAAGAAACTCTCCTCTATTTAACTATTCCTTTAGCAAAGCTATTCTACATAAATCTGAGCATCTATAATGAGCTGCATATCTGTTTATGGAAAAAAGCCAATGCCTGTGAGACCTTTCCACCCTTTTTTTTTTTGCAGGACAGTTTCCATTTTCTCCTGGTCACTCTTGATCTTGAGGCAGGAATCTGAAAAGGAATAGGTCATCTTGCACAAGACATCTCTGTGTTTCAGAGCTGATGGGTTAATGCCAGCCTCAACTTCTACTGCTTTAGCAGTGACTCCCCAACACCTACAAACATGGTGAAAGCAGTTACTCACAGGACAGATACAGTAAAATGTTGGTCCCTTCCTTCCAGCAAGCTGTGATCCATTTAGGCAAATTAGGCATTACTTTCAGCCCCTACCCAGGAAATAACAGATGGCATGTTATGGCCCAACAAAGGGAACTGAAAGGAAAATACTTAGCACACTATTAAAACTGCCCCACAAAAGTGTCAACACATTAGACTTCTTTTTTTTACCTAAGGAATTTGCCTAATTTGTAAAGAACAAACATTCACTTGCTGTTATTTTTTTACACTCATTTATATGTTCTAGGGATAGCTTGTGAACAAGTACAATAATTCTCCTTGGATCAGATCATATTTCCAAGTACACATTTGCTTTATGTTTTCAAAGCCATTTTGGCCCATCAGTGTCCAAATGTATTTCATAAGTGAGAAATCTCACACCTCCAAAATGTACTTGCCTATTTCCTGAACTGCTGACAGATACCCAACTCTATTGAAAACACATATGTGTGAATTGAGTCTGCCAGGATGCCAAATCTGCTACTTCAGTGAATTCCATTGAGTCAAAACACACTAGAAATTTCAATTTTTCTAAATCCTTTTGGAATAAGTTGTTTGTGTATGAAACCACTCAAGGACTTAAAGCTCCCTCCCACAGAGAAGGGTAGATGCCAGTCAACTACTTCAGCAAGGCTGATTATGCACAGATTACCAGCCTTTCCTCTGCTCTAGTAGAGGGCAGAAGGAAAGGATACAACCAAACAAAAATCAAATTTCATCCCACATAAAATCTTGAAATCTTTTAATCCCATTTAAACAAGCTTCAAACTGTGAATATCCTTCAAGATTCAAAACTCTTTCTGTGCAAAGATACAGAATCAGTTTCAATTAAGTAGGGACAAGAGAACATAAATGAGTTCTGGGGAATGCTTCAAGCAGTGGGAGAATCTTATCTATACACAGAAATAACTGATGGGAGGGAATCAAGAAGAATGAGACAGACTCTTTATCACTGATGCCCTCTGAGAAAAGAGACAGTGGGCATGGATTGAAACAAAGTTATATCTGAATAGAACAAAACCCTTTTTTGTACCATTTGGATGGTCAAACACAAGTTGCCCGCAGTGACTGGGAGGTCCCCATCTGCAGATATAGTCCAAATTGGACAATGACCTGGGCAACCTGTGGCAGCTGATCCTGCTTCAATAGCAGGCATGAACCAGACTGTCTCTTACAATCTCAACCATTCTGTTGTTCTGCAGTGAAGAGATAGGAGGACAAAGATACCTCTGCTGTAAAAGCCACAGTTAAGCTGCAGAGGCAGTGTGTAGCCAACTTCCAAATATCTCAGTGCTGGACAGACCCAGCACTCAACTTTGATTTGATAACATTTGTGGCCAAGCACGACCACTCTGAACAGGACTCAGTGGCACACTGGCATGAGCACACAGCCTTAAGTTAGCACAGTCTTGTTGGAGATCACCTGCATCTGTCCATAAAAATATAACAGAAATGCCTCTCAAAAGAAAGTCAGTTAGGAGGGGGGGAAAAAAAAATCATTTTCCTCCCTCCCCTTTGTTTTTGGGGGGTTTTTTGTTTGGTTGTTTGGAGGTTTTTTATTGTTGTTTTGGGGTGGTTTTTTGTTGGTTTTTTTTTTTTGCAGTGGATTGTTTCTGTTGTTTTGTTTTAACATATCTGTCAGTAACACCAACAAGTCCTCTGGGAGTTTCACTGGAAAGGTGCTCCTAGTTCAGGACTTCTCAGTCCAAAGGCTATCTTGCCCAGCTAGCTCTGCCACTGCAGAGCTTTACTGATTATTTTCTGTTCTTCTACAATTTGATGAAGAGAATCAGCAACACAATCAATGATTTAAAATAAGAATGAGCTACAGCTAATTTATAGCATATTTCATTCCTTCTGAAAGAGACACAAAATGGTGAAAAAGCTTATAATACCATATAATTTTCTAATATATCAGATGACAGGAGGCTTTTTTATGGTCTGAAAATGTATTCCTTCTAAATAGATAGAAATAACTTGAAATAAAAGTATTCCATTGATCTTTTTGATGCAATAATTTCAAACACACACCTTTACCTATTTCTATATATTACTGACCTTCTGTACTTGAGGGTTCATTCTCTGTTACACAGGAATCAGCCCCCAAACAGTTTTTGACTTAAAATAAAGCTCCGAGTCACTCACTGGTGGTCTTTTAATATATACAGCAAGTATATATTAATTTTATTATTTAATTAATTTCATATATACAGCAAGTCCCTACTCACAGAAAATCTGAGATATAAACATTTTAGTCCATCTGTTTTTGTTCCATTGTTTGTAATGTTTCTCAATACAAATATACTTCCAAGAAAATATAAAGTTTGCATGTGATTATTTGAAGAAAGCCAACTAAAAAAAAGAGAAAAGTCAGCAGTATGCACACAAATAATGCCACTGCTCTACTTTGAGTGATTTCAGAGCATGAGCTTTTTTTTCCCTTCAGAAATCTATATTTAAACACCAAGATTTACAAACTATCACAGCATGACTAAGTCACTTTGCATAATACAGGCTACATAGAGATTTGACTCTGGGACTCCACACCTGTCCCTACAGCCTCCAAACTCTGTTTTAGGCCTGCCATGCCTCAGAAAATTCTGTTATTTTTTCTCTCTGCAAGGGACAGGGAAAAAAGACCACACAAGTTTCCATTCTAAGCTGCCATCCACCCAGTCTTATTTAACTGTCAGTTGTTTTGATGCCCAAATTGCAAAAGAAACACTAGTTTTAAATTGGCTACAACTTGGTCTCTAATAAATGAAATGTTACCCTTAAAAACTTTGAAGAGATTTTGATCTATTCCCTTAAAATTTCCCTTACCATTCTGGTATTCCCCAGAAAATAAGAGATTATTGTCCTTTACAGCTGTTTACGTCTGTCTGCATCATATTTATTACTGCACATGCTAAATGTATATTCTAAAGACACTGACACACTCTACCACATCACACACAGATACAATTTGGCAATCAGAGAGGGGTAAACAGGGTTACCTGTTTCTCTGAAACACTGGAAACTGGCCAAGATTAAAAATATGAGAGGTGAGGTGTGGTAATCCTGTCAGAGGCATTGAAGCATGTCAAGCATTAAACTAATGGTCAGCTTTTGGATCAAGAATGGGAGAGTTTGAGGCAAAGCAGCTAGATAACCAGTGAGCTCCAGGTCAAAGCAATAAGCAAAAAGCTTGTTGAGCATTTGAAGGTGGAGGGGACACAAGGGACTGAGGACTGTGTACTTCTGTAAACCTAGCAGAAGACCAGAGAAGGTACTGGAGGATGAGGAGTACATTCAAGCAGAATAATGAATGATAAGGCAAAGACAATTCTGGAGCACACGCCACCTGCCAGCAAGTCAGTTCCCTCAACCATGTTAAAGCTCTGGCATTATAAGCTCAGTTTTTCCACTTTCTGAAATGCTACTTTACCACAAATGATCCCTGGACTTGAAAGGGAACAAACCTTCCTCCAAGCTGCCCTACAACTGACCAAAGTGAAGAGGCTGAGTGCCTGTGCAGCTCCAGGCAGAAATGGCTTAGTTGCACCTATTACAGAAACCAAGTGTGGAAGTTCCTATGTACACTAAGTTTGTAACCTGCATAAACACAGTGCCTTGAGATGTTTGGCTGTTTTCTATGACATGAAGACCTTGAGTCCAATAAATAGTGTGTTTTAGTAGGGGAGGAACAGGCACTGGATGATACAGCTTCTACAATCAAGACTGGATTGTAAGTTCAGGTTTCATGTTAAAAAAAAAAAAGTAGCAATTCTGGATAAGTATTCCATATTTTGTAGAAATTTTGTCTTAATCTAAAAGAGTTCAGAAGATTCCCTTCTGATTTTCCACATGCTGGGTGCCAGCACTCTGTTTTACAATTTACACTGTTCTAAAACTTCATGCCACAAGTGAGCTCTGCATGCAATTTTAAAGAGTCACCTACTAAAACCTTTATATTATATATATTGCCACAAAGGTCTCCCAGCTAGTGAAGGTGCTTTTCTGTATTCAGGTGTGCATATACTTAAACATACCTATACATACTGGTTCAGAACATTTGTATGCTTTCTATTCTGTATGCTTCTCCTTGGATGGCTGAGTCAAGCATGATGGATTAGAGTTGCTGTTAAAACACAGTTATTCAATGACAGTCTGACAGAGGGCATTTGCCTAAAAAAAGTACTCCATGAGCTAGCATTTTTGGCCAAATAAATCAGCTAAAGCATTTTCTCTAGCTTTTTCTCAATGATATTTTATTAAAACTTCTACATACCATCTTAAAAGTCATCTTGATTAAATGCTGTACCCAATGCCTGAAATTGAGCAGCAGTTGAGAACAAGTTGTTGAGGAAAAGAGCACTATGTATATCATGGCCAAACTCTTGAATGTTATTTCTCTTAGTTAGCTATAAACCCAGCATAACCGCTTCCTTCTTTATATGCTGCTCTAATAGAAGTAGCACACGAAAAACCCTGACCAAGACAGCTGTTACAGTATAAAACTCCATGTTTTAAACTACCAAGATAAAGGCTTGCAGAAGCAAGCTGAACTGCCAGCCAGAAATTACACCTCTATCTTATATGGCTTTTGGTGATTATCTGTCTGCATTGCTTTCAGCTGTTTCCAAGAATATAGAAGTGCTCTTCATTTGCATAGATGTTCTTTTCCATTCTGTTTCAGACAAACATCTACGAACAGTTACTCACTGCTTTTGCAATCAGGTCCTCAGATGTGAAGCAGCTCTTCAGCAAGGCTGATTCTGACAAGAAGTATTCAAGATATTTTTTTATCCGAAGCACAATGCACCTTTGCAACCCACAATGGTATGCCAACATGCACCTTAATTATTGTCATTTACAAAAAGCTGCAGTTTGTCTGATTTTTGAGAGTATTATAGAGCGAAGGAAAAAAAAAATCCTACAATGCAGTAGTAGCACAAAGTTTAAAGATAAAAGAATAACACAGGATGCCAGAGCCTCTTTTTTAGAAGCCTACTGCCTTACCATTATTCAGTCTGAATTTTGGTGAGTTTCCTAAAAATATGTATTTTTAAGTCACTGTTCCTCAAAAAACCTGTATGGGCCATGCTTATGAAATCATGGCAATCTTCTTAAGAGCCTAGCCTTTCACTTTTTACTAGAGCCAGAAATAAAGCTGGGCTGCACAAAGAGGAAATCACTACAGTTAAACTATTCAATAAGGGTTTGAGTTCAGAAAATTTAATTCAAATATCAGAAATATCCACATTATAAAAAATATAATATCTACCTAGGGCAAAGGCAGCTGTTCTCTTGGTCACTCAAAGATAGCCACATTTAAGTTGTAGTGGGGGTGGAGTTTAGGGAATAGTGAATTCTTTAGTTTACGGTTCTCCTCTATACCCACAAACAAAAAAAAAAAACAAAATAAAAGTGATTTGGAGAAGAAACCATATATTCATAAAACAATCCTGCATTGCCAAACCTTTTGTGGTAAAAAAAAGGCTCTCAATAAATAAAATCCATTCAGCCCTTAATATTATAATTTGAAACTGTGTTTCTTGCAAGTATGCTAGCCTTACTAGTATACTAGAAAGTGTGCTTTAAGGGTAAATACATTAGAATCAGAAAGGCTATAGGAATATGGGATTTGCAGTGACCTATTTATTTGCATGTCATCTCATCTCCTAGGGTTAAAAAAAAAAAAAAAAACACAAACAAACACTCCACAAACAGTCCCAGGAATCTAGCAGCAGTTAGATTCTCATAATGGTCCTCTTTTCCCACTCCAAGTCAAATGCTTCCCTTTCTTGAAAAGGATGTGAGCAATTGCTAACTACTGAAGTAATGAAGAGTATCTTGAAGATGCATAAGCAAATTCAGTAATTTGAGGTGAGATTAATGCCATCATGTAAAATACACTTTACTAAACACATTTTAAAAACATCTTGGGACAATTTTGAGGTCACCAAGGTAAAGACTGCAATTCAGAGCTGCACAGATAGAGCTCCTGATTTGATTTCCAGGAAGCCGAAGTGCCAGGCTTCATGTGGTTTAACAGCCTTCATTGACAACAGCTTAGTCACAGAGATGCTTGTGGCAACAGTGATTTTTTTAAGCACCCCTTGCAGAGAATTCAGCCCCACATATTCAGTGTATGAAATACAAATATCCACTGTGATGAAGAAACACTTGGAGCAATTCAAGGAAAATACTCTTTCACTTTAATGTCCACAATTGCCTAAACAGGGAATGTTCCTCCCTGCATGAACAATTGCTGGCCATCTGACAAAGCCTCCAAGGTGAATAAAATTACCTACAATTAACTAAAAAAAATTACCTTGATATTCTTACAGACTAAAAGGTGGGAAGGTGACAGTCAGCCAGGCCAGTGGATCTTAAATCTCTGTTAGGAAGACAAGATCACTAGGTGATTAGCAGTGCTACAAGAATCACCAGCACTCATCACAAACTCCAGTTACCACTTGGATATTGAAAAAAATACAGAAAACAACTGCATGATTGGTGATGATTGCCCTGGTATCTTGAATGGAATACAAGAAATGCAATGAACAAGTATCCATTGAATCTGACACCTGAAGAAGCCATGTGAGACCAATGTCTCCTCCAGCTCCGAATATATGTGTGATTGCAGACCATATTCTAGCCACGCTTTTTTGGGCAGATATTAGAGGTTTCATTCTGCCATTAGAGATCACATTCTGGCCACACTTATTTGGACAGAGGTTACAGAAGCTCTTAAACCTTTTGCAAAGATATTATTAGAGCAGTGCGTAGCGCTACATCATCCCTTCAACAAGGGCAGTGGATAAATGCTTCTTACTCTTTCCCTGGGAACAGGGCAGATACACCCTTACTACCCTTCACTGATTTATTGTTTTAATATGAGAGATTTTTAGGTCTCACCAGCCTAGAAATCAGGTCTTCAGGGCAGGTGAGCAGAACTCACAGTAAAAGAAGGGACAAAATTCCGATGTTTTTCGCTCACACAGTGCCTGAAGATCTGGCTTTGACTCTCCCAGGGCTCACATGAAAGATTTTCCTTCTGCTTTGTCTCAGCTTAGCCACAAGGTAATAGACAAACTGCTGAAATCAGATTTCTTATTGGCATCATGCAAGCCTTCCATTTTCCTCTCTCTGGAAGATGAGGGTATAGCATCTATCTGTTGTTCAGTCCCTGGGTGGCCACAGACAAGCCAGCCTTGTGTGCTGTTGAAGAGGTGGCAAATGGCCACAGGTTGAAATAAATCAATGCCTGATAGTTTCAGTTTGGAGCAAGGCTGCCAGTACAAATGGGAATTGTCACAGTATCTCTCAGGTTTCACCAGGGATCATTTAATACACTTCAGCTACTTAAAGGCAGGATGTCCAGTCAGCATTGCATTACAAGGTGCCAGTATCATGGAAGCACTCTGTATTTAGTCAGCTGTCAGCAATTTGGAGTTTTCCAGAAAAAACTAGCCCTCAATGCCAAATTACCTTTCATACTGCACTCAGGGAAGATGTCCAGATCAAATGTTGTACTTTGTGTCTCATAACGATGTCTAAGATATTGAAGCAGGATGTAATTTAGGGGTTGTATTTCTTTTTCCTCTAATTAAGAAATATTTTAGTTTCCACTTTATACTAATGCAAATGTCTTTATTACAGGCCCAGGAAATTTTACTGTTGAGTATGGGCAAATGTAATGGGCTGAAACGCAGTATCATGGAAAACTATGCAAATGACCATGTACAGTAAATCAAGCTAATAGGCAGATTTCATCTTTCTTCCACAAAGGTCAAACATAGCCTGCAGTCAGGAAGGAAAGAAAGAAAAAAAAATTAAAAAGGAAGAGAAAAAAGAAAAAGACGCTATCGCCCACCAAGGAAATTTAATGGCAATCCATTCATAGAATAAGTACAAAGACACAAATATTGATGGCAGATTTGTTTTGCAGGTGGCATAAGTAAGAATCTCAGCAAAAATTGCCTTTGACACTATTATATGCACCTAGTTTGCCCATTTCTGGCATCTCCACTTTGGTATACTGGCAAAAGTCAGAGTTTAAAAAAGGAAAAAAACAGAATCATGCAAAAGAGCTAACAAAGTTCAGTGCAAGGTATGTGTTAAAAAGCAGACCAAAGGTGACTCAATCAAGATCTGTCAGTACCTATACCACGAATTAACTTCTGACAGTAGATGGTCCTTTACCACAGATAAGAAAAATACAGCAAAACACCATGTCTGGAAGCTGAAGTTAGACTGCTTCAGACTAGAAATACATTTTCCCCTGAAAATTACAAAAAAAAATATGTTGTGCCCTTTGAATTGCTTTAACTAAAAACAAAACAAAAAATCATGCAAAGAAGGGATTTTACATCTGATTTAGACACCAAAGACTATTTTTTATATTGCCAAATGAAATTCAATACAGGTATCCACAGTTGGTAATCCTAAACTGTTATACAGTGTCTTACAATTCCAGAATAAAAGATCCCTCATTCTCCACATTTTGCCCAAGTTATACATCACTCCTAAACCACACAGGAGAATACTTTCTTTACACTGTAATCTTTTTCACATCTGCCTAGACTAAAGCTGTGACCTTTTTGTTTTCCTTCAGTTCTACAAATCCCTGTCCAGAGTCCAGCTTTCTCTATAGGGGCACAGCACAAATTCATAGGTGTCTTGTTCCTTGAGCTCCACCAAGCAAACATTCACATATAGCCTTGCACAGAGTATCAACGAGACTACTCCCTGGATATTAGTCCTGGAACCAATTGCTCTGATCCTCTCAATTTTGCCTTGGGCAGCATTCCTTTTATGTACTTTACAGAAAAATACTCTTTTGGTTAGGTCAGGCTTCTCCATTTAGTCATGGCCCATCAGCTGTCATCAGAGGTGGGAATCTTCCACTTGCTCAACTACAAATCTCCTCAACTCAATGTCTATGTGAAAAAGTGAAATGTCTAGAATAAATTCCAATCTACCTGGAGTTTTGTAGGTAGATTGTGGTAGAGTGTGTTGCTTCAGTTTTTTAACAATTTGGCTATCTGCCCTGCTGTATTCACATCTGGTTAGCCTACAGTCAAATATCACTTCAGTATTTAGGCTAAAAGAATTGTATAACCTTCTTTTATTTTAAAATCCAGACCTCATCTACTGAAATCACAAAGAAGCTGGGATATCATTGGGTGCAGATACCAAAATATACTCAATTTTTGAATTTTATACTAACAGTTTCAGTCATTCATAAAGACTAAATGGCAGAAAGACTCAATAAATTTTTATTCTGAAAGAATCACCTCACTAGGTAATAGGCTGAACTAATTAAAGACAGTTTTGAAAGTCAGGAAATTTCCTTCAGTTTTCACTGAAGGCAGGAGAAATCAGGGAGAAAAAGCCACACATCAGGACCAGATAATGCATGAATTCTCCTCTTACCTCTGTTCATGTTGTCTGGCAAAAGAAATGTGATGAGATGCTATTGTTCAGTGATCAATTTTCAAATTAAGGAGTTACAGAAATCTATCCCTTCCATTTCTAAGCACCAACTATGCTACATCAAATGCATCTGCTTCTGCATAATTCTTTTTAAAGCTGGCATTGCTTAGGCTTAGCCTTCTCAGACAGCAGGTTTTCACCTTGAGCAATTCCATCCTTCAGTTATCTTGTACTTCCTTTCAGCACTGTATTATTCCCTCTCTAGTCTCTTCATCCCTTGGATGAAGAGCTTTCAAGCAAGGGCTAATCTTTGTTCTGTGTGGCACAGCTCACAGAATAACATGGTTCAACCTTTTCTCCAAAAATCAATATAATTTCTCAGACATGTTTTTCCTGCTTTTTTCCCATCTGCGTACTTCCAACAGTGCAGAAGGAACACAATGCCCATCATGGAATGAAAAGGAAAATGCTATTCCCTGTTGTCTCAATTTTGGAGTCTATACATAATAAAAAAATCTAAAATCAATGATATTTTATAGACAGTTTTAGGAGTCATTAAACTCTGAGAAATAATTTAATTAAAATCCTAATAACAGGAGAAAACACATCTCATTATAGAATACTTTCACAAACTCTAGGATTCTAAAAGATGTACAAAGGATAAGATTCCAATCACTGTTTCCCACAGAAATTTAGAAAGGCTATAGATCGCTCCTTATCTTCATTATGGGGAAGCAGAAACAGGAGATTAGTAGAAGATGAGAATTAAGTCTAAGTACATCCGTGGCTCAGAAGGAAAGTGTGTTTTAGTAAGCTTACCAAAGGACAGGTGTTTAACAACATTCAATATTGATTTTATTTTCATGGTCCCACAGAGGTCAGCAGAATTTTATTTTTCTTTTACACACTAAAACTTAACACTAAATGCTTCTAACATTGTCTTTAAATATGCATGAAGAATTTCAAAAGGTCATTGGGAGAGTCAAATGCATTAGGTTGAAAAATATAGCTGTACTGAAGTCTCATCCTGCCAAACATTTTCAGATTTTGTATGGAATACTGCCTCATCCTTTTGTTCAATTTCTTTTTTTTTTTTTTTTGTAAAGAAAGCTTTCTGGGCTGAACTACTGGGCAAGCACCACACTGCCCTAAATCATCTCTCTTGCCTGGCTTTCCTTTTTCCCAAAAATAAATTATATTCTTAATTCTCTGAGCTGCCATTAAGTGCCCTAGGGGCATTTACACCAGAGTGTAAACTACACCAGTCTTTGGAGACGTGACAGTGACTTCATGGACAAAGACACCACACTTTGTCTTCACAGACAAAGTCTCAAAAAGTTTAACAGGAGACAGGCTGCAATACATCCCATCCACAGCCAAAAACTTTAAACTGTTCTTAAATACCACTTTCACCTTTCACACCTACTCATAACAAGATATGCGTCAGTGCTGCTCTTCCTGCTCAAATACATATTTAAATATAGGTATAACACCCTTCATTAATATCATACCAGGTTGCAAAAGAACCCTTAAAGAAACCTATCCTCACAGGTTTGCAACTATATGTAGGTCACTGGTGGGCACACACCACAGGCTGGATATTGAAAATCTAATCTATTCTAAAATCCAAGGTTTTTGCTTTACTTATTAACCTATCTTTATCTCAACCCATGAGTTATCACTATTAACCTTCTGATTCTCTTCCCATCCCACCAGGGGGGAAGGAATGAACAGCTGTGAGGTGCTTAGTTGTTGGCCAGGGCTAAACCACGATTCTGAAGAGTTATAAATACTTAGGTATAAATATCACTGTATTCAATAACATTGATGACACACTGAGGAAGATTAAGAGTTTGGTTCCACGGTATGGCAAAGCACAAGCTATGGAGCAACACTGAAAAATTACTTTACGTACCAAGAATCAATCTTAAGCTAAAATATAATTCACACTTGAAACCATGAGGTCAGTAGTATATGTTTATAGAATTGTAGCCTAATTAACTATTGGTAATTAAATCTATAAATAAATGGAAAAAGAATAGATCACATTTTGTTTAATTGCCTTAATTAAAAGCTGGAAGCTAGCAAGTCAGACACATTGCCTGCTTTCAGTGAGCTAACATTGATAAAGCTTGCTATGAAGTTAATATTCTTGATTCTGGAACATTACCACTCATGTTGTTATTCATGAGGAAGAGAAGCCTTCAGCAAGCTATCATGACATTATTCATTACACATTCATCATCTTCTAGGTGCTTAACAGAAATTGACAATTCAGCAGTTTATTTAGGTAATCTGGAATGGAGCTGGGAGGGAGAAAGAAAATCATAGCATTTGGGTTTCAGAGATTTTAATGCTGCAACTTTTGCTTTTAATATACTCCCTTCAGCTAAATTCCAAATGCTTAGAGGTGGGACAGCAAAAATTTGAAGACACATCCTTGCATTCCTGACCAGTAACCACAGAACATAAATTACGTCCAAGCCAATCTCTAATGTCTTGGACAATCAACATTCAGTCAGTCTGAAAGGAAAACAAAGAAACTTCCAATTAACTTAAGGTTTCTGGTGTTACAATTTGAAGCTGGTTTTTTTGTTTGTTTTGAATGGAAAAGCTGTGCTGGATAAGATATTACAGCAAAGCTACTGCACATCGCCTTTTCAGACATGCACAAAAGTATTGTTTTTATGACTTAATGTTCAAGCTGCAATAAGGCTCCAGAGATACCCAGCTGTCATGAAAGCTCTGCATTTCATTATGAGAAGAGTGAAAAGCATACAAACCAGTGGTTTGAAGGGTAGATACAGTGGGAAATGACTGAACACCCATTAAACAAAGGAAGAAAAAGGATCTAATGAGACTTTGGTAGTAATGGTCACTGCAGAAGTTCATAAGAGTGAGGAGAGGAAACAACAGGACAAGGAGAAGCAGGAGGGCAATTTATTCAGCTGGCAAGCTCTGAGGTGCAATGGCTGCAAGACAGCAGCTAGAGAGGCTAAGTGTGTCTTTATTTTCCTTGCAAAATGAAAACACCGGAATTAGGATACAGATTAAAATAAAATCAACCAACTTGTCGATCATAAAGCACAGCCCTACGCAGCTAATAATCGTGCACATCACGTGCATAGTGAGGAGTCAAAGGAATACGCTGCTTTCCATGACTCATCAGCAGTGGGCACAGAGACTCTTGTAAACATCATCAAGCAGAATTTTATTCGTTCTGAACTATACTTCAGGGAGTTTAGTGGACGCTGTTAAAATTCTTCAAGCAGCAGTGTGGAAAATCATGCTAACAAATAACCTACCTTTGTAATAATCATCTGTGCATTGAACATAGCAGCAATGTGTATCAGTAGGCTATTGGCACCCGCTTTTGAAGGGATTCTGAGGACCTTAAACAGAAGGCTGAGTGCCTCCATCCATTGAAGAGCAGCACCAGCAGCCTACTAATGCACACCCTGGCCTAACTAATTGTTATAGCAACAAGGCTCATAAATCACAAATTTTGGGTTCTCAAAAATATTTCTCAAAACACCTAGAGGTAACATTCATCTCTCTCTAACGACAGTAGATTGAAGAGAAAAATAAGTACCTTTTAAACATATGATTTCTCTTGAGGGATGATTTTCAAAAGGCAGTATTAGTTTAGATACTCTTATTAGAGGAAATGCTTCAGAGCCTATGTACTTACAGCCTGAGACTGAAAAGGGCCACTATTGAGGCAGGAGTTTTATTTGGTAGGTTTTTTTCACCTCTGATAGGGAACAAAACTCAAAGAGCTGAGCCAATTTGCCCAAGGTCACAGAACAACCTAGCAACAGGACAGAGATGAACTTGGATCTCCACATAACCAGTGAAAAATATAATGGAGGTAGGTCAGCATGGGTTTCCTAAATCTTTTATAACTCTTGTGTCTTCCCCATAAAACTGATTTCTCACTGAAACTGACATTGAGAAAACACAAAAAAAATGTTGGTGACAAAATAGGCATGGCTTAGTAAGAAGGGGGTACTGCTGGCAGAGGCAGGAACTGCATTCACTGCAGAAACTATTAATTTTCATAATCCTTAAATACTGACTAAAAGGTTGTATTTCCATTAGGAACATAAAGAGCTCCTTCTTTCTGCATCTAAGCAACTCAATGCAAAAACAAGATTAAAGGCAGAGCATTACAGAAAATGCAAGAGATCGAGTAATTCCCTTTGAAGAGATTCATACACAAGCAAGTTAAAAACAGCATCCAGTTTAACAGAGAGAGTTAGTGCACGTATAGAGTGATGAGGTACATTTGAAACTGGAGATTTACTGAACCCTCGGTAATTCTCCATTTTCCTACAACAGGCTGCAACACAAAACTGTTTTGTGTTTTTCTATCACATACAGGCCTGGTCCAGAACTGATAGCTTTTAACCCATCTCACCCCATAACTGAGGACCTGAATCTGCTGGGTGTCCTTTCTTTGGAAACAAGGGTTTCCACAGAAAATAACCTCTAAAAGCAAACTTACATAGAGGAAGGTGGGTGATTTCAACAAAAGCATGCATCTCAGAGGCCTTTATATCCAGCAGGGAGTTTAATGGGAAAGTTTATGCTAACAACTGACCTGACATTCATTTAATGAAATCATCTATGGTAATAAGATAATATTATTTTTTGGACTTGCTAGCTCTTGGAAGAGTGCTAGTTTTACTTTAGGATATTGTATTTAAAAGAAATGAGGAAAATATTACTGGATGAAAAATATAATGAACTAAAGAAAATCTTAATACAAACAGAAACAAGCACATAGTATAAATACATCAGATGATGTTATAAAAAATATTAAAGCAACTTCAGCCATTAACCACAAGATCTGAAAAAAACCAGAGGCCTTAAAAGCACTAGGAAAAGTTGAGTTTAAGTATTGGGAACTTCTCACCACCACAACAAGCAGACAATAAGACAAGCTGCTAAGGAAAATGATGGAATTGGTTATGAGCAATAGACTGGATATTTGTTCTTAAACAGCTTTAGAATGAATAGTTCTGCTTGGCCAGAACCAGAGCTAACCACATATCCTGTCTCAGCAACACTACACACAATTGCCTTGCCCAAAGCTCATCTACTGAATGAAGTATCTTATAAAACACTGGATTCCTCTGTACTTAAGGGAAAAAAAAAGAAGCAACCCAAAAAAAAAAATCTAAGACACAAAAAAAAGTTGCACAGTGCCATCATTTGCACAGAAGTCTGCACTCAGGCAGAGCAATGTCAGTTTTCACTGTGACCCTTCAAGCCAAAACACCAAGCACTAAAATTAGGATGAATTTAACTTTGAATTACTCTAAGAAACTGTTCTCCTGTGTCAAGAAACACTTTGAAAGACACAAGAGAAAAGCAGTCACCACTAGACAATAGTGTTATCTCTCTTCCGTGTTTCAGGCAATCTGCCCTACTACACAAGGGTAGTCCCACACACAAGGCAGCCCAATGCTACAATTCCAGCTGGTTATGTTCATTCAGCTCTCATTCTGAGAGCAGCACAATGCTGCTGGTGACCCTCTGCCGCCCACAGGGAGTTCTCGTGCAGCTGGCAAAGATGGAGGTGGTGGTATGGACTGAAAAGATGCCAAATATTCACCAAAGGACAGAACTATGTTTCTGCATCACTGCCCAATATCTTCCAGATTTCCTTCTAACAACACTCCACCAGTTTGCTATTTGCTCATCCAACCATGCACATTCTTAATTTAGTTTTCTGGCTGGCTACTTTTTAGGGCTTTGCCATCATTTTGCTCTGTGACAGACTACACAGTCTCTTTAAGCAGTGTATCAAATAAGATCTGTGAAAAACTGTCTAAAAAACAGTTGCAGAAATAAAATTCACTCTGTTCCTCTCTCTAGACTAACTGGACCATTACTGCAACTCACAGAATCTGATCAGATGATCTACTCCATAGTCAATTGTATATTTCATTGCTGGCACAAGCTCAGTGCTACATCAAGCAAACTGGTGAGGTAGCAAATTCTCCTCCCAACCTTGTCCAGTTTCCCAAAGAGTCACTCCAGGGGATAAACCAGCTGACCACAGGTACTAAAAAAAAAAACCACAAGGTAGATGGGAACCACTTTCATGGGTCAGTATCACTCACAAACTTTACATAGGCAACAGAAAAGGAATAATGAAAGACAATTAAGATCTGTCATCTACTCTATTTACCTCATCATGCCTTTACCTTTCTTATTTCCCTCACAGTTAATTTCTCATTTTCTTTTTTGCTTAAACATCATTAAAAAAGCCACACTGGAAGTTTTAGATGCATCTATCTATATATTATGTTGTTGAATCTGAAAAAAAAAACACAAAACAAAACTCCCTGAAAAAGGCCTTGGTGTCTTTTGCAACAGAAATTTTCTCCAGCATTAAAAAAAAAAATCCACTTCTAGGGGAGGGCAAGAGGAATGCTTTTCTCCTATGAGTCAACAAATTCACAGGCAGGGTAGAGAGGGACAGAAAATGAGTCAACTACAAGCAGTCTTAGTAAGAATAGATACTGCCTCTAATTCTGCTACAAGCTTCATTCAGTATGACATGAGGGAGAAGGCATTTGGTGGGAGAGAGATCTGCCTTCTCCCAGGCATAGAGACACCCAGACCCTTTGCTGAAAGAAAGCAAGATATAGGAGCTGACTATCACTGTTTTGAAACACTCAGAGAATTAGGAATTAGGTAGCATCTTGGAATGCACCTACTAGATATTATCATCCTTCATAATTTAGCTTATACACCTGATAATTATCTTTTGCATGAGAGGAAAAAATAAGCATTTTTGAAAATACTCCCAGTAAAGTGTCCCAAATTGTCCACTTTTGAGAATGAACATAGCAAGAAAATCTTCCAAGAAAAAACTTTCCCTAATGTACAGTGCAAATCTTTCTCCCCAGTGTAAAAGGGCTCACGATGAAAAAAATAAATCAGCCCTGTAATGAAGAGATTATGATGATTTAATCCCAGGCAGCTGCTACAACTCTGAAATTATAGAAGCAGACACCTCTGGATTGATTTCCTCACTTCTTCATCTGGCAGCACATGGAAGTTTCACTCAAACCTGCTAAATTACTCCAGGCCTATCAGTGCTTTCTAAAATGACACTTTCTCCTCTTTAAAAACCCTACAGCCTCCCTCTCTGCCTAGAGAGCCTGTGGTAGGTGTAATGCAGTCTTAATTCTGCTTTAAGGCAACATCGTTCTATTCTTTGTCATGGAACACCAACATTCATTATTCATTCATCCACTACATATGAAAGGACATGGAATTACTGCCTGTGAACCTTAAGGGCATCAGGGAGAAATACAAATTTAACTCTCATCAAGTATCAAAAGAAGTTCAGACTTTTTCCACTGACTCACCTTCTCTCCTCAAAGCCTGCACACAAATATGCACAGCTTATTTTGACTGTGTCCTGGAAAGGGAAAAAAACCTGGTTTGGAAGACCTGATGCTCCTGAGTTGAGGGCAGAAGGCCTCCATACAATGTCTGCTCATTCTACTGACCTGCCTGCCTTCATAAAAATAGCAAGGATGCTGACTTCCAGGCTTAATGACAGTATTTAAAATCTTCATTTGCTGCATTTGTTAATCTGTCTGAGCTCTCTCACTGCAATTGTCCTACTCATCAGGAATCCATTGTTTCATGAAACAGCAACCATTCCTTGACCATTCCTCCCTACTTATGCTGTATTTGATAGCAGTCAAGTTCGGGCTTGTGCTGATGAGTCATGTATATAAATAAATTCTGCAGTCACACATCACAGGAGACAACAAGCAGGCAGAGAAGCACAAGTGACAGGGAAAGCATCCAGCCAGAATCAGCCTGTGCTGCTCCCAAGCAGAGTCATGCACAAGCTGTAGCATGTACAGTTCTCACAGCAGCAGTCCCGTGTGGGTAAGTGCTGTGAAGCACAGAAGCAACATTCTCAGACAAGCCTGCATAATTCCACTGCCCCCTTGTTCACATTTTAAACATTTCCTCATGATTCTCGCAGAACAAACTCTTTATTCACAGAAGATGAGCATCTTTATGGATGTAATACTACTAAGCACTGCAAAAGTGATTTTACAGGCTGAGTGTGGTGAAGGCAAGTTACGGCACGCAGATGAGTCGCAAACATTGACAAGAACATCTCACAAAGCTACCAAGTTTCATCACAGTTACAGGGATTGACAAGGATTACAGATACGCAATACTGACACGTCACTAGCAAGGAGGTGCCTTCCTGCAACTTTGCTGGCACCTCACTTAAGGAAAGAGGAGATGGGAAAATTTTTATCAAGTTAAACAACTGTCAGGTCACTTCCTACACAAACCTTTTATTTGAGCTCCAGGTGGGCACTTGAATAGGTTTGTTCTTATACAATCTGTTTTTCTGACCATGAGCATCATCCTGACAGACTTGGACCTTGCAACCAAAATGCCACATTGGCAATTTCTGAGACCACTTCAGTAGCTCCCAGTAAGCTCTTGAGGAAACAGATACCAGCCTTTTGTCTCTCTTTTCCCATATCCTCTGCTGCAACCCGCTTATTTTTGTCAGGGAGTTCAGACATACTCAGAGATACCCTTTCCAAGTAAACTTCTAAATGGGCAACGCTCTAATCTGCAGTTTAATCCTAGAAAGGAAGGTTATTATTCTCAGTAATTCAACTTTAAAAGTTTTGCCCTTGCCAAAGAACTGAATGGCAGCTTCTTTCTTTCATGCCAAAGGCCAATTACAGCAAGGTTTTACTTATACAATTTAAGCATCCATGCCCCTTTTATGTTTTTCATGCTGGGAATATCATTTGTTTTGATAGTTTTGTATTATGCAGTTTTTCACGGCTGAAGATTTCAAACACTGTGATTGTCCTGCCAGGAATCACATAAGGGGCTTTCCTTTAGAAATTCAGCCTCCATGATTGCCCTGCCAGGACTCATAGAGCTCTGTCCTGATGTGGAATGCCCTGTGATTTTACCGTGCTAAGAATTTAACTCATATGTTTGCCTTGAGAGGAATATGGGAACACCAGCAGCAAACTACTCACTCTGCCTTGTCCAAGTTCCAGGATGTGGTTTCACCTCACTTTGTAGGGTTTGTACCAGTTAGCAGGTACTGAGGGACCTCTTTCTGGATAGGAACAGAACAGCTCAGAGGGGATTCAGTTTGGTTTTCTAAGTCAGTCTTTTACATGAAATTCTCTTACAGTCCCTCAAGCTTCAGCTCCCTCCTCAGAGCAGCCTGAGTGAAGATCCTGTGTATATGACTGAAACACATTTCTTCTGTTCCTCTGAGTGTGGGTGCCATACCATCCTAAGACATAAGGAACACATCCCAAACAAGCTGAGTTGTAGAAAAGAGTACCTGTATTGAGGGCCCTCTTGCAACAGCAGCACATCCACAGGCTTGACCCTACTCTCTCCTTCCAGTGCAGAGCAGCATTTTACTGAAAACATGCAATTTGTAGAGTTGGATGAAGTGCCTTTGCCATGGGGGATGAAGAGAAGCAGAAACCATGGGAACAGCAGTTACTGTTGCAATGTACACCAGCTTCTGATTACAAGAGGAAGGGAAACATTTTCCTGAATCCAGGTAGACAGACTCTTAGGAGACTAACTTTTCAATCCCTTGGATTTTGGGAGCAAGACAAACATCTTATGTGGACAATGCCTGCCACCAAAAAAAACTGGGGAAAAAAATTTTTAAATGGAAAGGTTTTGTATATTCCTTCATTCCAGAAACTCTGCATCATTGCAAAAAGAGACTTCTATTACTCTGGCTGTATTCACACCACGGGATGCCTCTCTACCATCTGCTCTTTGAAGATAGAGTGCTGATATGAGCCAGCTAAAGGGAATTCCCACCTAGAAAAAAGACATTTGCCCACCAGTAAGGATACTGTCCTTTTCACAGTCTGCTTCACACAGACTGGACACATCTGCTTTTTTTCTGATTAAATGCGTCCAAGGAAGCAGAAAACCCTGAGATTTTCCATTTCAAATGAATGCACTAAGTCCACATAACAAAAAGCATACTTGGTAACAAAACAGCAAACATTATTCCAAAAGACAAAAGTTACACTTGCTGCTGCAAGTTGCAGTTTAAAAAAAAGACCATATATGAAAGAAATTTAAAAACAACCTCAGTTAGACTTTTCAGTAGGAATTCTTCTCACCTTTGGGTGCCCTTCCTCTAGCTCTTCTAAACCTCAAACCACCACATCCCACCAGGCTGTGCACTCAGCTTCCCAAGACCCTCAGGAAGACTGAAGGGTTAGATTTCACATTTCAATTCAAATTTCAAGGGCAACCTTCTGAAACCAAGCACCAGAGATACCTCAAGTTGACTTCTTAGGCCCAACCCAGCCACTGGGTACTAGAAGGGTCAGCCATTGATGGCTCTTTTGGAAATCGGTCAACTGACAATTTACCAGGATTTTGTTCCTGCTCCTCATCATCCCACCTTCAGCTGCCTCTGTTACCCACAGGGAGATTCAGCTTCCAACGCATTCATACACAATATTGTATTAACACATACAAGTATATTGTTGACCTCATGACTTCTGAGGGGCTAGTTGATTTTTAGACATAGTACATACAACACCTAAAGCGGCACAGAGAGTCAAGCTACTCTGCCAGAGGCAGTTCCCCACTTCCTTATCTTCCTGTAAAATTCAAAATTTTGAGCTTGGCTACCACTTTTGCTATAAGCATATCAACCTTATACTTCCTCTTCTTGCTTGCTCTCCCTGGAGGCCTCCAAGTGCTGCATTGCACAGTCAACTGGGAGCAAAGAACCTCAGGATGAGCTTGTGTGTGGGAGATAAAGCTTAGCAAGAAAGAGGATTTAAGCCATGAAAATTTTTATAATCATTAAAAACACCATTATTTTCATACTTTTTACAGTATTTTTTAACTCTGTCTTTCTTTATCCCAAGGATTTCTTCTTCCCTTCTCAGAAAAGGTCATAAATTATGAAACAGACTTAAAACCAAATCTCTGCCTACCCTCATAACTAGTTCAAAGTAGCAACAAATT
Source organism: Pseudopodoces humilis (assembly GCF_049639895.1). NCBI lineage: Eukaryota > Metazoa > Chordata > Aves > Passeriformes > Paridae > Pseudopodoces > Pseudopodoces humilis. The sequence continues at coordinate 34,511,887 of NC_142202.1, read as the reverse complement.
TTCTGACATGCAACCAGCAGCTCAGCATACATTTTCATTATTGATTATGGGTGCTTAGAAACCTTGTCTGTTATGGCAGTATCATCAATTCATTGATAGCCTACATGCACAACAGGACATTTCAGTATGGGATAAGATAATTAAAGATATTATTTATAGTCCTTTTAAATGCAGTGTGATTTTTTTGTTTCCCCTCCAACATACACGAACAAGTGATAACTCTCTGTTTAAGCAGAACTACTTTCAAAATTCTTTCAATAGTAGTCTCTTATGCAGGCTTTCACATCTAGCAGGCTCATGCAGATCCTGCCATCCTCAAGAGTTTTCCAGTTCTGAGCAAGGCAATGTATTTTTCTACGCTGGTCAATATCAATAAAGACTTTTGCTTTCAAGACACACTTCAGTGTTTCCAGCACTGAAAGTTTAAGGTTTTCTGTAGAAATCTTCAAATGTAGAACCTCAGAGAAAAACATTTTGGCTAAGAACTTTCAAATATCTCGCCTACATAATTTCATTTGCATTTTATTCAAAACAATCCAATTAAATGCCATCCAGGTTACTTTGAGATACTGTACAATCCATTAGGAACTGGAGGCAGATAACGTAGTCTTCTTTAGTGATGTATGCATGCCATAGAATGCCTCCTAGCTGCTCTTCAACCCAGGTCACTTTATTCAGCAATGCAACAATATCTGACGGACATCCAGAAATGCCACTTCATTCCAAATTAATCAAGCCTTGCTCTAAAGCATTATACATCATTCAGAGGGGCACAGCCCTCAGAATGTCAGGGGGTGGAGAGGGAGAATCCTTCAGGGTAGCAAAAAGGTGCTCCTGCAAGGTAATATCAGGGTGCCAACGTCCTTCATGTTTGTAGCTGGTGTCACTGCACTGCCTCAACCCCTGGGCCATGACAACTTTCACAAGCACACAGCCCACGGTGCTGCTGTTTGTGCACATATTGTCAGGTTATGTAACTCAGGTAATGCTGTACAAAGACCTTCAATTTCAACATTATACATCTGCAGAACCAGGATGTGCCTGCTATTATCTGTAATAGGAGCACACATGCTTGCCTGCAGCACTGAACATTCACCTCTTTCAATTATTTGTCAAATTACAAGAACATAGCTAATCGCTAAGCTTAATGATTGAAAGGGACAATTTGTGCCGCTTTTCATGTCATATATTTCCCAGCATCATGCTGTCTAGCTTCTTCTACATAGACCTGAGTGGTAATCTCTCCTACTTCACAGGTGTGTGTTACATTGCATATTCATTTCTGATCCCACAGGGACTCTATGTGTAGAGTTATGAGCACAGGTTTATTTAGACCCCAAACAAAATTAAGCTGTTTTAAAAACTTTACTGAATTCACACCATTCTTCATTAAAGACTTACATTTTTGCTCCCCAGCTTTCCATTTCCTCTCATCTGTGCTGCGTCTTTTAGATTCTATGGCAAATACAGCCTTCAAGAGTTCTTGTGTCTTAATCACCTTGTTCAACATTGGCTCCCCACACCTCCCAGCACCTCTGAGCTATCACTAAACTACAGCAGGAGAGCAATGAAGAAGCAGATAAACACTCTCATTGTTAAAAATCTTACTTTTCAACAGTCCCAAGCAACACAAGGTACATGTTCTGCCCTTAGGCCAAGAAGAACAATTGGAAAAAAGTTAAATAATTATTTCTAAGTTTACAGTCAATAATATAATTAAGCAGCATAACAACCAAGCAACCCCATGTGATATATACTCTGCCAGAATTATCAGAAAATATTAAGTTTTTCAAATAAGGCCAATTATCTCAAAAGGTCTTTATATCAGGATTAGCTCATCTCATGGAAAACTCTGTATATACACTTTAGAAATTATAACTTTTGTATATTGCTGACATCTAATAATAAACAGAAGTACTGCAGTAATATTGTAAACACATAAATGCCAGCACTTTTGAGAAAGTGGATTAAAAAACCATAACCTTCTGTCTGAGTCAGCTCTCTCATTTTCAGAGGAAGTTTTCTTAACATTAGTCCTGTGAGAAGTCAAATTCACTGCCTTCCTAACACAAACAGAGCAAAGCTCATCTTTTTATCTGCCTGAAGGCACAAGAACTTTCCTAGGGGCATAAATTACGGGACAGCTGGGTTCTTTCATCGATCATCTTTCATCACAATATCATCAGTTGAAAGCTTCACCATTACCCTTTTATGCTCCAACTCTTCTTAAGGTCCCTTCTTTTCACAAGGCAAAGAGTATGACATTTTTTCAACCTAATAATGACTAAAAACTTTTTTCTGCTTCTATAATTGCAACCTCTTGCATATCTTCCAATCTGTTCTTTATCCGTAAGTGTGTTTTACATACTCGCTTGATGAAGATCAACATTGCCTCTTCAATCTCAGATCTGCCAGTCTGTTCTAAGACATTGTTTTATTTCATGCTGTACTGGGGGGAAATTCATTGCTCATTTTCCTACCTGTTCCACCACCTAGGGCTCTTCCCTCAATGCTGACATCGCTATTTCTAGCACAGGGAGTTGCGTCCTAATTAAAAGGAATTAGCACTGGTCCAGATTAATTGCATTCAGGCAGTTTGTTCATCACCTTTATCAGAGAGATAGATGACAGCACAGAAATGCCCTGGCACTGAGAACATCATCTCCTTTGTCCTTGCTATACACTCTGGCCTAGTGCTCAGAAACTATAACAGTGTGATCGCATTTTATGTGGTTTTCAATCTTGTTACCTTGCCTGGTCTTATTTGCCATAATACACATTACTGAGGTTTCTGCTCTCTTTTCTGCCTTTAGACCCTTACCCTGCACTATTTGGAATTCTCTGCAATTCAAATTTTATGAAAAAACTGTCTCCAGTGTACACTATATTACTCCACTGCTTAGTTAATAACAATGGTAACTGCTAGTTCTTGGTCTTTCCACAGCTGATTTGAGTATGTGGCTCCATAACCCTGCCAGGATCTATGGCTCAGATAACCCAGGTATTTTTCAATACACAGATTTGATTCAATTTGCATAATCAGCCAACTAAAACAGCCTCTGTAATCTGAAAAGGCTTCTAATATCACATTAATGCTATTTATTCACAGCAATAGCATCTGGCCCAGAGGACTGAATGTTCCCATGTATGACTTCAGAGATAGGGAGGCAAGAAGGATTTTTACTGCAAAAGTCAAATGTCAGTATAAGCTTCCAGCAAGCTTCAAAATGTAGAATTTTTCTGCCTTAAAGTCTTACAGCTCCCCACAACTATTTTCTTCTCTCCAGATACTGGCAAAACTTGCATCCTGTTTAGTAGATTTTCTAGAACAATTAAGGTCTTGTAATTAAACTCACTGGGCTATGATTCCCATGTCCCCTTTTTCTTTCCCGCAAGTATATTTGTCCTTTTGAAACCTCATCTGTCCTCTATGAGTTCTCCAAATTAACTGAAAATGGATCCAATTAACCAGTTCACTGAGCACACCATGTTAAATTCACCTGTCTGCTGATTTGAATATGCTCAGATTCTCCAGAAAGTCTTTGACAAGCATTTTCCTGATCTGTGACTTTCCCTTTTTTCCTGTCAGCTTTATCAAAGCTCCTGCTGTGTTCATTACTAAAAAGAACACTGAGGCAAAAATAACAGTTAAGCACTGCAACCTACAGAAGCCTCTCCCAAAGGACAAATGGGACATGAACTTTCATCAGCCCTAAAATTAGTGTGTTGCTTACATAAAATACATGCATTCATTGTGCACTATCCCCCACAAGCAGTGGATGAGGAATAAACACGACTGTTCTTTACAACACATCAGTTTTGTTTTAGTTGAATTATCACCTTTTGAAGCCTGGTTTGCCTCTATAATGACCCTTCAATGGGATAGGAAGTTCCTCATAAGGCTGTTACTGGTTAGCTGACACATAGGCCTGTTCATTCTGTGAAGTCCTCAGATGGTTTCCTGAAGCTATTATTGTGATTAACTCTGGACCAATGCTTAAACATAGCTGAGATCTGTATCTTTTTCAGTTTCCTTTTTATGTACTATTTCCCAGTTTATACCTTTTCTTAGTCCAAAGGACTGATGGACTATGATTATGCTTAAATGTACAAAATGCCATCAATTTACCAAAATGCTTCACTCTTGTGATCTTATCAGAATTTTCTCACTTAAGAATGTCTTACAAACTTATTTCAAAGATAAATATATCAGAATAAAAGCACGGCCATAATCTCAGTAAAGCACTGTAGATCAAAAGAATAGCACTATCCTGACAGAAAAGCAATCTCATCAAAATTCTGTCAAACTATTTTTATAAAGGAGAAAAAAAGTACATGAAGTATATCAAAGTGTGAGTACATTTGTATTTCAAATGACAGCACATGTCCTGAGGAGTATATGCAGGAGTACTGCAGTATGCAATATGTCTGTTATGCTCACAAAAAAACTACTCCTACTGCTTACTGAAAGCTGGACATCACAGAAATCAGGAGCCCTGCATCTGAAATCGCTTCTCCTTTAAGGGGAAAATGTCGCCAGTAGCTTCTGGAGAATTCAAAAACATTTACAGTCATGCAATCACAAATTAGATAGTCCAAAACCAATGGTTATTAAATGAACAAGATACTGCTGCAGTAAATGGAGGAATGACTAAATGTCATAAGCACCAGAAAAGTATTTCAGCCATACAACCTTTACTCTGAAAAGCTTAATCCTTGCAGAAAAGTGAACAGGAATAGAAATGCAAATGAAAAACGTCAGCACAAAATACTGACAAACTTTTGGCTTGAGTAGTTTTAGAAATGCCTGGGAAACTATATAAATTGTATTTCTCTAATTTTATTTTCCTCTCAGTATACCTACATTGCACTACCATCTTTTTCCTTTATTTTTGGTAGCTGCAGATACAAGGAAAGCAACAGCTAAAGATTACTAAACTACCCAAAAGCAAACACTCATATTTGAATTAAGAAACTGAGAAGACAATGTTTCCCCACACTATTCCTCTGGAACACATGCTTCAGAACAAACTTTTCTGTTTTGTAGCTGTTCATCTCATGACACAATAGATGCATCTCAGTTTGCAGTTCAGTACTACAATGTTGAGATTGCTCTCCTTGGAGAAAATCCTAGCAATAGGAAACCCCTACCAACTGCAGCAGAGTTTATTTCTTGTTGTACAGAAGTGTCAACTTCCCTATAAAGTCAGATTCCATTTTCATCCAACACACATTGCTCCAGCTTTGCAATTTATTAACAATTAAATACTCAAATTCCCATTTCTCCAACCAACAGCCAAGTTACATAACACATCGACATTTCATTAATATGGCACAATATTTAACAAAATATATTTTCACATCACTCTTTATTCTTACTCTGCATGTGTGTGCTTATATCTCTTCTAGCACAGGATTACAAAAACTTGGAGGGGCAGAGGGAGGAAGGAGGTATGTAACGGTGTCCACTGAAAAACTGTAAATATCTATTAAATTAATCCCCTACTTTATATGCATAATTACAAACAACTGTTTAAAACGCTAGTTAGATTGTCATTACTCTTAATGGCCTTTGCTTATTATTTCCTGCGTCTTAGCCCTCACCATTTGTCATTATCAATACACCATTTTACTATATTAGTAAGGGACATGAAATTCCCCTTCCTCATAACACAGAGCTCTGTTTTCCCTCCGTGTATTAGTTAACCAAACAGTCTGTTAAGCAGCTGCTAATCTCTTGCGACAGCGTGGCAGTCTCCCAGGAGCTGGATAGGTGTGCACACAGTATGACTAATTACACTACAGTGCTAATGTGATAGAGGGAAGGCAAACAGACTTCAGAGGCCGAGCACTCTCTGAAGGTGATGTGCTGCGATTCCCTGGAGCCCTGCTGTACAAAACACTAAGTACACAGGGCATCAGGCAGACATCAGGTAATCTCTTCGGCCATACAGCCACATGTATGAATTTATAACTGGGAAATTGTGATTGCTGCAGTCAGAGCTGCAGAAAGAAATTGCAGAAAGCTACAGTGACTTGCATATCGTCAGAGATCATCTTTCTAAAGCTCTCTGGATAGTTTTCCTAGGTCACGGGTTTCATTACAAAGGACAACTGTGCCAGCCCTAACTGGCACTGCCTCTGAATGAGCACAGATAAATGCTCTCGGGAAAAGGGCGAGTTGCTTATAATCTCCCATTATTCATGGGTGCTTTACCAGCTGGCAGCAATGGATTAACATGCATTCACTGCAAACGTTGATCTTTAGGATTCACTGAGGTGAAAACAAAGGAATCAGCCATGGATTTCTGACTCCCTGCATCTAAAAGTTAAATATATTTAATAGCAGCTGTGCTAACATACAGACAGCAACCAAAGCTTCACTCATTGCACTTGACCATGGTCAGTCCTTCAGACACAATAAGTGAAATGTTTAATTGTTAGGAGCAATAGCTAGCAAAGGGCTTTAGGTTGTGGCTTAGTTTATCTGTATAACAGATAAGGTTAAAGCACATAGGAGAAGTGTAACAATTAAATCTCTTGTATTTTATATTAAAACTATTGTTAGAAATGAAAGGCACTCTCTACCAACCCAGACACGAGCCCTGAAACACTGGAAAGAGAGCTACAGTTGTTCTTAAACTCTGCTTTGGGCTCAACGGAGGGATAAAACCATCCACCTCACACACTTCTAAATATGCCATTACAGAACATCAATATTTAAACCCCCATGGGCCAGATTCAAACTTAACACAGTTCAGTCCCATTCAGGGTGGGAACTCTAATTGCTGGGGGGGGTGGGAAATAGCCAAAATAGCCACATATTTGATAAGTCAGATCTTTTTGCATCACTTAACAGAAAAACACTTAAAGCAAAGGAAGAAATCTTTACATGATATATAAATGAGCCTGTTTTCAAGAAAGAATACCATAAGCTGTATTCCTCAATTACACTCTTTGACAAGGACAACCTCCAAGGAACATTTAGACAAGGATCTGTGGCAGAAAGACATCATACTGTAGGGGTAGTAAATGAATTTAGATTTTCATTGCTAAATTGCTAAATGACGCAGGATAAGAGTGTGGAATTGTAATATGCTTGACCATAGCAATCTTGCAAAACAACCACAGAATGTTTTTAATTACCAGTTAATTAAGAAAAAAGTTTTAAAAATTTGCAATAAACGAAATTACTACTTTATGTTATTTACATATGAGAGTCTGACCATTAGAAAATTTCTATTAGACCCATAGAAAAATGGAACTATGCCAAAAATTGTAGTATAAACAAAGATAACATCAGGCACTCACAAAATTATAAATAGAACCCAAAAAACCAACTACATTAGCTTCAAACTCCTGAGACGTTTTAACCTGCACAATTTGGGATATTTTTCATGGTGTGATAACAGAGAAGGACTTAGAGGTTGAGTTTTTAAGTTTCCACTATGAGAAATACTGTTGATGAATGAAGCCTCAGATTCCCTGGTCTTCACCATCAGTTTTTCACATTACCCTCACAGGACAAGACTCACACCTTGCAGTTACATTAGAGTTCCTGTAAGTATCGTCAAATTTGCATCCCCTGTGGCCATTTCACTGGCTTCTATCTGGATGCTTTGAAAGAGCTGACCAGGCCTATGACTGCCAAGTGCCATTAACCCTGCTGAGCTCCATCAGCAATCACACAACACGGTGAGCACTTATTCAGCATAACCCCAAGGCATGGCTCCTGCTGTTGTTTGAGGGTCTGCCATGAGCTGCAGCGACAGCAGAGTCCTGCTCCCCATTTCCCATCTTCCCAGAAGAATCCCTCTTTCCATAGGTAAAATGCAGACATTCATGCTCAGCAGCCTTCATCCCCACCTCAGGCTCTCCAGAGGTTCCTAAGCAAGGCTGAAGCTTTCAGCTCTTGGAAGTCCATGGATGATCTGTTGAGGAGCACAATCTCCTAGCCCCTAGGAGCTGCCCCTCAGGCTCCAGCACGGGCAAAGTTCACTTCAATCCTTTTTCAAAGGCAGCCTTGCTTAAGCTGAGCAAAGGGAAACAAGGAGCAACAGGACACTGGCTATCACTCACCAAGATCTAGACACACACCTGTATTACCTGATGTTAACTGGGCTCGGGTGATAAAAACACTGAAAACACTGCAGAAGGCAGGCTGACTTGCCACTGAGCCCCTCTGCTAACAGCACTTCAATATAAATGGAATCAAACAAGCCAATGAATGCAAAATATTCATAAAATGATACATAGATCACTACTTTGTCCTCATTTCCTATATATTGTCATCATCTATGGAAAAAATAAGCATTGAGCCTCAACTGTAAGTGTATGGAAGATTGAAGCACAACAGGGAGCACTGAGTAGCAGAGGGAATGAAAACATTTGAATTTCATCTCATGTCAAAGAATTTAACAGAATATGAAGATCAGTACTCCACAGTTCATAAGATCCTCTTAAAAAAATCTTCATAAATAATAACATTAACATACTTGCAGACTATTGACAAGAAGAAATTAAGGACTGATCTGGCATTGATAAGGAAGTGCTTCTAATCTTCACAGTCTGTAATTCCATCAGGCCACACTCCCTAAAATATTAATTGGAACATATGATATGAAGGACAACAGAAATTTTCTCCTCCCCTCTACTGCCCATGCAAAATTACTTCTTACATCATATTCTCCATGGTTTTAAATTAATCTTCACATCCCTCACTGATAAAAGGAAAACAAAGGAAGTAGACCAAAATTTGCCTCTGCTCAATTTCATCTCCTAGGATCAGCCTATCCATAGCTATGAGTTATCAAGAAGACAGAGCCAAGATTCCTTCCAGAGACAATTTGCAGGAGGAGGCAGGCAAAGGACACACAGTGAAGGGAAAAAAAGGGCCAAAGGACAGATAAGGCTGTGCAGTCTGCATCCTGGGAGGCAACCAAGACCCTGATGAACACCCTGGTCTGACTTTGCCCCACCTGAGTGGGGTGAAGGGGTCTGGAGACCTTCCTCAGGTTCCTCCCAGATTAAATTATCATATTACTTCTTAATTATCATATTACATCTTAAATTATCTCATTACATCTTGTTACGCTCATGGACAGTCTGAAATAATTCTGTCTACTTTCTTGTTTCTTGAATTTGCTAAGTATCCTGTAGGCAGTGGCAGGGGCAGTGACAGGGAGAGAGAGCTACATAGATTTGCAAAGTTCAGATGGGAAAACCTATCTGAATGACCCATTCCATTTGTCCACCAGCCTGGTTTCTATCTTCCCTACAGACAGCTTTGCAGCAAGGGTGACTGTTCATCCTGGTAGTCATCTGTGGCTGAAATGAGTCCTTGTCAGGAATGAATAAGACATGTTCAGTGCTCCCAACTCTCACAGCATATTTGAAGCCTGAGCTCCTAAAGGCACTTGAGATTCTTATTGTCCATTCTTTTTTTTTTTTTTCCAGAGGAAATATGTAAGTCCACAAAGCTCTAACTTGTTCCAGATATAAAACATCAGCTCAGACCCCTTAAGACATATCCAGCACTGATTTCATTTGGCATCTTGGGATTTTGGTACCTGAGTCATAAATACCTAGAGTTTGCAGTAGTGACATTTGCCATACATTTTGGACTAGGAGACCCACCTAGCACACTATATACAGGTGGAAATGTGAAGGAGAACAGACGGAAGGGAAAGAAACCCATGCAATAAGAACTATGCAAAACTTCAGATAGACAGGGGAGGTATAATTCATATGCAAAATGTAACATTATAGCAACTTAATTTGGCTTTGAGTTTATAAGGCAATAAACAAGCCCTAAAAAACTCTTCTGAGAAGCATCACCACTCCCTCGGGCTGAGGTCCTGCCATTTATTTGCCAGAGGAGTTTATTGTGTCATAAAGCAAAAGCCTAGTGAAGCACAAGCAAAGTATTTCTTGCTCTGTAAAACTGTAATATCACACACAGTTATTTACTGCATGGTAGCCCCATTATTTTTGGTCTCCTCCCAGTGTTAGATGTTGGCATTTGTGGAAAAGAGCATTGCTGTCCCAATTAAAGAGAAACTGCCTCTTTTCTTTTACAAAAAAAGAATTGTCCATTAGGAGCTTCTGATTGCTACACAGTTTTAACATTCTGGCCACCCCATTTAGGTGCTTCCTGAGTGGGGAGTAGAGCAGTTTTCAAACATTAATATTACCAGTTTTCAAACTTTGATATTATTAGAAAACAAGCACATTTAATACAGTAGATTAATTCAACAGCATGATCAAGTTAAGGAGCTGAAGTTCTCTGTCTGGGTAGAGAAACCATTTATTAAGTCAAAATCACAGTCTCAGGCAAAGATACTAAGTTATGAAAATTACACAATCAGAAGAAAATTTAATTGACTGACTCTAGGGCAGGACACACAAGTTTGCTTGGCACACAAGTTTGTATAAGGATTTGGGGTTTTTTTTCCAAGAGCACCATTGGGTTAATATTTGTATTAGTGTATTAATACTGGTGTATTAATAAATGCTTTTTTATCTTCTAGAATCCATCAGCATAGGCAGATAAGAGGGCTGTCTTTTATCTTTAATGATGAAAATTTTCCCAACTGATGAACTGTGATTTTAGTTCCATCTTCCTCTCATTCTGCACTTGTGTGTTCGCACACCTTAGGGAGAGGGACAGATAACTGTTCTATCAACGTGCATCACATATTTTCATTTCAAGAAAATTTCACATTTTGGAGGCTATACTGTGGAAAGAAAAGACAGGAATCGATGTGAAATTAAATGCAGAAACACAGGAAATAAGCAGAATCTGAAGAAAGAATGACTGAAAGAACACATATGATAAAGAGTGTGTCAAAGGAACAAACACCATCACTAGGGAAGCCTGTGTTCCAGGCAACAGGCCTTGCTGGAGCCAGGCTGGTTTCCCATATGTTCAGGATCCATGAAAGACATTTCTGTTCCAAAATAATTCAGCTGAAGCAGTCTGCTGGACCTTTGTTCCCATAACAACAGCAATTCATTTCTCTAAATTCTATGAGTTTGGCACTGCGATGAGAAATATCCTATTCTTTCATTAAAATACTGGGCAAAGCACAGTAAGATACTAAAAAACATCTGATCAATTTACTGTTCTTCAGAAATAGTCACTTTCATGTTTTCTTTGAGAAATAAGGAGAACTTCTGTCTTGATCAATATCAGTGAATTCTCCTGGGCTCTATTATAAATTCACACAAACAAATCTATGTAACATGGACTGTATAAGTTCACTCTCAATAATAGTCTCTGGCCAGAAGACACTAACAGCTAAAGGAAAGAAGGGCAGTGTTGCTATCTCCATTTCACAGACAGAAAGCCTCTCCTAAGAGAAGAGTTTCCAGTTTTCAGTTGTGAGGCCTGAGGTTTTATCTGTCCTGAAAGGCCTGCATTTTGCTTGAGCCTTTCAGCTTCCATAGCCATCCTAAATACAGAGTATTAATTTTGAAAATCCATTTTAACATCTGGTCCTAACTATACATATTTACCCCTTGCAGTATCCCTGTGCCAGTAGTCTCTTAATAATTTATTCCTTTAGCTCATATCCCATCAACAAAGTCTCTGGCATATTAAAAGAGAAACTGTATACCTTTTTTCAATAGGTATATAAATAACTCTTTCATGTGAAGCCATAGCAAAAAGTACATACCCTGCACTTTATGAGCACAGAACAATTGTAAAATAAAATGGATAAAATTTTAACCTCTTGATGTCAGTGCCAAAACTTCTTACTGATTTCAATATGGTCAGGATCTGATCTAGGTTCTCAAATTTTCACAGGAGAACGCTTGCAGGTGAAGGCTTCCAGGCTGTCGTCCCAGAGCCAGGTCTGTGGGAGAGGACATGAAGGGGACATTCTTCTTTTTATTGTCATATGATAAACTCCTTGAAATTCCTACACTTTCCTTTTGTCGTCTTCTTTCAGAAAAAAGAGTGAATGACCTTCTTGTCTATACAATGCCATTTACTTTTCTGGGCAGCCAATTCCAGCAACAGTCTAAAGGAGCAACTTGTTTCAGGAAGTATAGATTTCATGAATCTTCAGAAATAAGATTTTAGCTCTGCAAGTTTTGAGAAGAAATAGATCTGCATCTGTGTTTCTGTATTTTTTCCCCAAAACCTCCCCAAGTTATCAGATTAACCTTGTGTCAGAAATATGCAGTTTAAGGAGTCAGGGTGTTCTGTGTTTTTGCACTTTGGTATTCAGAACGAGAGAGGGAAGGAGAGAAATGGACAGAATTAAAAATAAAATAATTCTAGATTTTAACAAGACCTAAAAAATGTAAGTGAAAATTACTTTTATCTGCAAACATTTTAAAATAACATTTCATTATAGTAAGTCAAAACAGTTTGAATAATTGTAATGGCAAGTAAGTGGGGCCAGATCAGATTCTTCCCTCTCCTTTCTTTCCCCTTTTCCTCCCAGCTAATTTACTTATGAATGTGAGCAAAGTATTAGGCAAATAGACCTTCCTGTATGAGGCTGAGGAGAATATTGAGAAATTTTAATCTCAGGAAGAGAAAAAGCAGAGTAACCTGCTTCTTAGGGAAGTAAGTATGGACTGATTCTGAGCCTCATTTCCTGCCGTTGTGTATCTTCTACTAGTAAATTTATTAAGAACCATCATAAATTGTTTACCTTTTTTTTGTGGCTCCACCACACAATAGGAAACTCACTACTTGGAAGGTTTGAAATCATTTTCTCTTTCTTCTAGCAGCAACAGGGTCCTTGAGGTTAAACTGGGGGAGAGAGAGAACTGTAATGTCTGCTAACATAATAATGAATTGTTACCACACCACCTCACAGCTTGCATTTTCTGGGAAAGCCAAGATTCTGCAGCTGCTGTTTATAAAGCTGTATTCCACTCCTCCACCTCTTAAAATCTGTTCATACAGTTGGACATGGGTGGCAAACTCCCCAGGAATGGGAAAACATCACTGGTGCCTGAAATCTGGTGCAAACCTTTTGCAGTTACCTCATGAGCTGAGTATACCAGAAATGTCTCCTGGCCTCCCTACAAAGATCAGACTTAGAAACCAAAAAGATGAGTGAGAAGACAGAAAATCCAGCCCCAAATTTTAACTCTGTAAAGCAGCTGAACACATAACAGGTTCACAATACTTGATAGTATATTTTAACATTTGTATTATGAAAGATTGAAGTGATGCCTCCCAACGTCACTGCACTTTTACTAAGACTTGATCATAGAAATCTTCGCAAAACAAATGCATTTACTAGTGTCCAGACAGAGAGACACTGAGCTATATCATGCACTAAAGACCAAATTCAGCATCACAGTTTTAACCAACAAGGAAGAAAAAAAGTTGGAGTTTTGATAATGTTGCACAGATATGTAGGACACACTACAAGAGCAAAGCAGATTTTCATGACTAAAATCTCTTTCAAGACTGATTTGTGTAGCCATGGCAGTAGAAGTACATAAGGAAGGCTAATGAGTAGAGGATGCATCTTCTTTAGACAGCTAATACAGTGGAAATGAATAAACCATCAAGCACCCTTTTTTGGGTCTGAAAGCACAATTTATTAAGTAAATAAAAGCCATATTAAGCTTATAAGTGGGAAAAAATATGTAAAGACAATCAGGCCTACCAGTCTTGGTAGCACCTCTTCAAAAGTGCAAGTAGCATTAAAAAGTAAATTCCAAATCAGTATCTGTTTTCTATGCAATCTTCTGTAAGGGTTTTCCTCAACAGATCCCTGGTGACCATGGAATTCAAAAAGAAATGTAGGGACCTGCCAGGCAGCCAAATCTATTTTGTTACTGGAACAAGGGAAAAAATTAATAGAAAACAAATATCCTTAGATTTGGACTAGATATAAGGAAGAAGTTTTTACAATGATAGTGGTGAAACACTGGAACAAGTTGCCCAGAGAAGTCATGGATCCATCCATCCTTGCTAGTTTTCAGGGGATGGATGGGACTCTGAGCCACCTCATCTGCCTGAAGGTGTCCCTGCTCATTGCAGGGGGAGTTGGAATATGTGATTTTAAAGGTCCCTTCCAACCCCAAATATTCTATGATTCTATGAACTTCTCTCCTTTTTTCATCTCAGCACCAGTAGGGAAAGGCTCAGGCCTTGATTTCAATTGTACCTCACACGGCAGGAGACAAAGTACATCTTTTGTTCCACTCCTGCATGAGCTCTGCAGCAGCAAGAGGGAGAAGGGATCTTGCAAGAGAGAGTTCATATCTTTGATTATCTGAATCACGCTATACTGCTTTCAGTTCCTGGAAGGCTTTTCCCACCAGTGGAAGACAAGTTTTACCATCTCTAGCTAGGGATTTGACTTCAAGTGATAGATTTTATTTCTGCCATATTTAAACCTATATGTAAACTTTGTCTGTGCTTTTCTCCTTTGCTTACCTGAACGCTGTACTCCTTGACAAACTACACTTTCTTAAAGTATTACATCTTAAATCCTAACTTCATAGCTCTATTACAGACATATTTAGTGAGATCAAGATTTCTATATTCTTGTACATTCCTCTCTATATCCAGAACAATCATTAGCTTTAGAACAATGTCCATAGACACACTTTTTCACCTTTCATTGTATTGAAATTTGGGACCTGATTGTGAGACCTAAGATCTATTCAACCCTTTGGTATTATTTTAACCTGAATACACACCTACTTTAATAGTGCTGGCATCAAAAGCATATTCATTCCATTATACTACACACAGACATAACACAAGCATGTCACAAACTGCCCTGTGAGAGAAGAAAACAAAGCAGAATAAAACATGGCTGAATTGATGGATGGATTTTGGACCAGAGTGTGTATCAGTGATAAGAATGATGATTTTACTGCTGTATAAATATTGCAATATGCACAATCAATTAACAATTTCCAATATTTTCTCAGAGAGCTGATAAAAAAATATTAAGCTTCAGGCTCATTTCAGCAGTGTTTAAATGAAGGTGGAAACCTACAGCATGAATCAATCTACTGGCGTAGTCACCTAGGATTTAGGAATATAACTCAACTAATTTTTTTTCTTATCTTACACAGAGCACTGTAGAAGGCATTTCAATTTATTGTGGATAACAATCTATCTAAATAAACCTGCTCAGAACATACGCTGAATACAAATGAGGCAGCAAGAAAATATAAAGGAAACATGAATTTTTAATTAACCCTGGGATGGTTCACAGATTCTGAAGCTCTCAGTCTGAAAACAAAGATCTTCTAAAGTTTTTACTCAATTTATGTGCTTCTAGAACATAAAACATCAGACCTATTAAAATATACCATAGGATATTTGTAGATTAGGAAAACAGAGAGATGAAACTCCTCTGGTACCATGTAGAGCAACAAATTCCTAGATCAATAACACCAGTTCGAACCAGGTATTGCATCACAGTCCCTCAAGTCACCAGCCAAGGTCCAACTCCAGCTGCCTCTCCACCACATCAAGTTTAAATATCCCACTCTGAACCTTATATCCTGCCATGAAGTAGCTTGGTTTGTGGCCACAGACAACTCAGTGTTTTAGTTTCAGATCCACAGTTCATTTGCTAAAGTGAGACCACCAGCTCTCATAACCTAGACTGGCAGAGACAGCATTTCCATCTTGGAGCCATCAGTTTTCACATGCAAAAGGCTGAAGCTATGACGAGAGGTCAAGGAAATCAAGAATTTCTCAGCGCCTGTGCTCTGATGAAAGATTTCCATAAGCCAACCAAAAGGATTCATAAAAGCAGCACAGCAAGACACGGGCTTAAGGTACAAGCAGAAGGCACAAAAAAGGCAGCCAGAAAGTTCAGAGTAACTCCCTGCAGAGGGACACCCTGTAGAGCCTTAGAACTACTGATACAGCCATCATGAATACACTGCCTTTGTTCTTTATTTCCAATCAGAAACACCTTGGGAAGGGCCCTGAGATCATGAGCCCCTTTTGGAGGCTTGGCCGCCTGTGTTCAGAGCCAACCCCGAGACAAGACTGCCCCTTCCTCCTGCTGCCTCTGGAGGAGCTCCAGGGAGTGCTGCAGGAAGATCTCGCTCCCTCAGGAGCTGGTTTAATTGTGCCTGCCGTGGGCACCATGGGGCCAAGCAGGGAGCCCCAGCTGTGGGCCCACATCCTGAGCCCAGCACCACTGTCAGGCAGGTGCCCAGAGTCCCCGACTGCCCTGCTCTTGGCTGGCACCATCAGAGAATGGTAACTCCGCTGTTCAGCCTGGCCCTGACAGAGCCCCCAGGGCATCTGCTCCCCCAGCACCCAATCCAGGGAGACACCGACCCTGCAGGATCCTGACGCTGAGTATTTTGCAAAGATTGGCAGAGAAACTTCCTCAGAAAACACCAGGTATTTAGCCTCTTTCTCTGTACATTAGCAACAGTAATCCCCTGAAGAGTGATAGACTTTTAAACAGTAAATTAATTAGCTGATAAATGGGTAGTTACAAACTATTATTTCTGGCTGAAATTAATGTAGCAGTAGTATTTTGATAAATTCTAATACGAAAAACTTGGAAGCTTCTTCATAGTATTTAATATAAGGAAAATTAAAGTGCTGGCATTTTTATGGTGCTTTAATTAATGAGAATCTAGAGTGGAATTCTCATACAAATACAGTACGTATTGCTTGACAACCCTATTAATACCAGAGAAGCTAATTATGATTAGTGCTATTACACTGAGTACTAAATGAATTAACAATAATGAGGCACTCCTAATACTATCATCACATTTACGCATACATTTTAATGGATAGGTTTCACCCTGATTAGAGCTGATAAGTTATTAGCAGCAAACAAAATTATCTCTTCCATTCATCACATTTTCTTTGCCCTGTATTCAGAAATCAAAGCTCATTTCTGAGAAGTGTTACTCATGAATAACCAATGTATTTCCAGCCTTTATCAAACTGTTCTCACAACAGTTCATTAAAAGAAACTTCAATCATATGGCACTATTTTTAGTCCTAAAAAAATTTAACCAGGGAATATAAACTTCTTTGAACTTCTTTACTAGGGTGCCAGGTATCTGGAGCCTTCCTGTCACTGGGCAAAAGATAACCACATTGCCACACTTAGGAACCTGAACTGCAAAAAGTAAACCCAAAGAACTGTACTTATTGAAAAACTTGAAAGATGAAGGGCTCAGTTTCAGATACAGTGATGAGCAAGCAAGTCCCAGATAAAGAAGTCACCACAGCAGTCAGAACTGACCTTGATCAGACTTGAACACTTCAGTCTCCAGTCCCCAGCCAGAAGTGGGTATGCACATACTGCAGGCAGCAAACCCAACATTGCCAGGGTGTTTCTAATACAGAACACGTCCTGTATTTGTGCAATAAATCCAGTGGGTAAGGAGGAGGGAAAGGGGATGTGAACAGAAGCAGGATTTCCTGCGAATGTGTGAGCACCTGGGCTGAAGGTACATGGCAAGTGCAGCACTTCCTGCACATCCTCAGCACGCCAACCCACCCGTGCTCAAACCTGTGAGCTCTGAGTGGCTGCATTGGACAACACACACATTCTGGTCACTTCTGTAAGTTCAGCATGTGGGAGCAGTACCAAGCTTGGCCAGGCTAGAAGACATTCCCCAATCTTATACCAGTATAAAATGTCCTCATAATCCATTAGTGCACCATTTCAACTAGAAGATGAGATGCACCCAGGAAAGCCCTGTCAATTGCTATCCTTAACCCTTGATGAAGGAGCTAACTGATGCCATTTCGTATATTGTTTCAGTTGATTCCACTATTGTGGCCAACTGATATGGTTTTCCCTTCTAAGATCTGATTCTGATGCAGACTCACAAAAAAATAGCAAGGAAAAAAATTTACTTTTAGACAATAGGAAGGGCTGGTGGGGAAAAAATCAGGGAACTGCCAGAAGCAGAAGTCTGTATACAAAAGAAGAATATATCTGAGCATGAGTGGACTGTTTTTATAATGGCAGTTGGTTGAAAACTCCTCCTAGAGAGGACAGCTTTTGTATGATTTATGTTACTTCCTGATGTTCTTCTCTACTGTAATTATTTATATTACGCCTGCTTGCAGTATGTTGTTTCAATTTCTATCACAAAGTCAGCTAGTTTCATGTGATCATGGGATACCCTTTGGATTCTCTCACTTCTGTACTGCTCTCAGAAACTCAATAGCTGGAATACAACTAAGTGCTTCTATAAAATCAGTTCACAATCAATGTAACCAGGTCTTTTGTGATAATTTAGTGGATTGGTTTAAGGAAGAAAAAAAAATGTTTCTTGTAGTGATCATTTAAAATCTATCCACTAACTCTCTGGAGCTATAAAGCCTCTGAGAAGAGGTTCTCTGTCTTCCAAATGCTTATTACAGCAGGGCAGTTAGAAAAGCAGTACTCCCATAGCAGTACCCAGTACATAAAAGCTCACAAAACTTCATGCAGGGTAGTTCTGTTGGGTTTTGTTATGGGTTTGTTTTGGGGTGTATTTATACAGAGGAATCTAATAGTATTCTTTCACTCTTTATGTTCCTGATTTATATTGACAAAGGTTATCAGGACACAGATTTTGCTGTCCACTATTAAATATTGCTCTTCCTGACTTCCAATTTCAGGTGTATTCATGCCTTGCAAAATAGTGGAATGCAATCTAATTAAAACTTGCAGTGTTTTCATTTGGGAAGGTGTTAAAGACAATAAATTTTAAAGTGTAATCAGGAAGTAGCAGAGCTGGTTTTCACCTCATACTGGTAGCTCAGTGGAAATAATAGGGTTATGCTAGTGTAATAACAACCCTTGAAAGAAAACCTAATTTTTCAGAAGACTTAGTCCAAGGTCACAATCTTCAAATAGTGCCCTCCTTGAAACCTGCTCATTTCACTAGCCTTCCCAGTAAAGAAAAAAATTCTTACAGTAACATGAATACAGATATCATAGTCTTTAAAGGGTATGTTCTGCAGTCAACATGTACCAGCCTATTTCACTACACTGTCCACTTTTAACAGATAGCCAGTTCTGGTTTGAAACACAAGCAAATTGTTAAAGAATGCAGTAATCATTTATTCATTAGCTCATCAATACACATTGCCGTTATGGTCACAAATTTAGGATCAAACCTAGCAGCACAGGTTCAGGTAAAACTTAGGGTGTTCCTTGCATTGGTAGGGAGCCCTGTTGGTCTGGGTTCATGACCCACTCAGCAATCAGACAGAGCTAGAGATTAAAGCATAATTTTAAAGACAGTAGCCAACCGAAAAAATAAATGTAGTATGTCTGAAAGCAGCATGCTTTCAGAGGGGAACAAGAACTGTTACCCTATAACAAATATATAGATTTCTGTTTGTCTACAGCAGCACCTAACTCTAAATACTTGTGAAAACCCCTTCCCCAGAACACCCAGCTACTTCTGTGCCTGCTAGTGCACAATTCCTGTGAGGGATTGATCTGCTTCTTTGCAGGCTGATGTCAGAGGTTCAGCCTTTCTTAAACACTCCTGACACTGTTTCTAGTATTTTTTTCTTCACCTTGTTTCCTGCTAAGTTAAACAGCAATTTTCAAGTACCTCCTACAGTTATTCATTGCTCCTGAATACTTTCCAAAAGGAATTAGCTTTGATAAAGAAAGCCGGAAGCACAGGTACCTAGAGGTGTGAGAGGGGCTAAGTAATTTAGGTGCACACTTTTAAAAAAGCATTGATTTTTTATTAAACACCAGAAAGATTTAATGTTTCTGCATGGAGAATTCCAGCAACAAAAGATATTATCAACACTGACTGATAACAAAAGCATACAGACCACATTGAGAAAATCATGTACAGTTCAATCTCTTAAGATGTCTGATTCTTAAGCCTAACCATTTATTAAGTAAATTACCACATTACTCTTGCTTGTTCAACCAAGCCCATGCTGTTGAGACATTATGTCCAGTCTGGATTTCCAATTTTTAAGGGAGAGATTGAAAAAGAGTTTTAGATTCTGGCAAGACACAAAAGAATGATTCAAAGACTGTAAAATTTTATTTGAACAGTTAACAACTGGCAGAAGCCTTGAATGTTTCATTTTTCTCTGAGAAATTTAGAAGCATGATGAGATCACAGTCTTACATGAAGACACAGTACTTGCACAGAGAGGAGTTGAGAACAGAGCTGTTAAGAAGAGGGCTTGCTTAAATCCTTTACAAAAAGGCATGGCAGAATGTAGACAGAGGTAACAAATTATTTTAAGAGATTGTTAACAAAACAACCTATTTTATAGGTCATTTCAATCTCATATATCAAGGTTAAATTCCTTTCCTAAATATGCTGTTAACAATATGGATGAAACAACATGCTCTGCTCTGTATAGGAAGTACATTTTCCCAAAGGTCCCTTCCAATCTTCAAAACTAATAGTAAAGTAAATGATTCAGTGGAAACAAGAGAAGCCTCCTTATGATGAAAAATATTATAAAGTCCCAATCCAGCACATCAAATAAATATGCACTTATAACAGCAGTTTCACTTATCTCAGTCAAAATACTATCATGATGTTCCTCCCTCAACTTAGTATCTACACACTGGACAGTCATATTGTAAGAAACCAAGAGTTTAGAATTTGAGGGGAAAAAAAAAACAAACAGAAAAAGCATTGGAGAAATGAAGCATAAACCGGTTTCACTCATCAGGGGTCCCAGAGGGACATGGAAGTCAGTGAGGGAGCATGCAGGAACTAATACTGAGCTGGTGGTGAAATAGAGTTCCTAAGACATTCCTATTCCTATCACAGTCTCTTTTCCCATTGCACACCCCGTAAGTACTGGGGAGAATCCTTCGTGCACACTCTGGCAGGGTGGTAATATTCTTAGAGGGAAGAGATTAGTTTAAGCAATATACTTCTCCAAGGACATTTTATATTCTGAATTTTATTAGAGAGAGCAAACAATATACAAGAGAGGGAAAAAAACCCCTACTGGCTCATCACAGGGAGTTCCTGTTTCTTATTCAAAATTAACAGATTGTGATTTTTGCTGGAAACCAACAGTTACAAGAGCCTTATTTCACCTAAAGAGAGAAGACAAATCAAAACATAATGATTTGTATGTGGAGGCTGATAGTCACCTTTTCTGAAGAACAGAGTGCACAGTACTCGCCCAAATCTTTTAGACAACACTGTCTAGCTAGTGGGCTCCAGTTCTAAAGAATAAGCGCAGAGTATTTGAGCAGACAGCAATGAAATGTCCCTTTCTCCAGTACACAGGATATAGTCTAACCCACCCATAAAGCCCTTACTAAGTCCTTTTTTGTGCAAGAGATTCCCTTACATGTGCACCTGGTACCAGACAAAATACAAATCTTTAATTGCATGTCATCCAAGCTTCAGCTCACATATGGATCATGCTAAGTCCTATTGCAGCAGACTGTTTCCTACAGTGATGATGATGATGATGATGATGTCTTAAACCAGAGTAACAAGATTAGTTTTCATCACAGTGTGAATGTAAGTCAGTATTGCCTTCCAGCTCTGCATTTATAAAAGTCTGAATCTCAAAATGATGTTGAGGTACCTGTTAGAATATACCATTAAGTGGCAGCTGCTGGAAAAGATTCCTGTAGGCTAAATAGATTTATTTAGCCTACAGGAATTTTAATAACACATCATATGCTTAATGTATATAAAATGTACATTAAGACATTAGGGCTCATGAAAAAAAAAAAAATCTAATGGCCAGTTTTGTGTACATTGGTTCATCTGTAAAGACAGCACAATTGCTTGCCGTTTGTTCAGTCCTTGTCCAGGCACTTCTTACAAACGCATTGACTTGCAGATTCACTGCACACCCTTGCTTCCTGAGGAAGCCATGATGGTTACACACTTGTGATCATGCCAAGTGCTGCACAGTTCAAGTTACATGAACCTTTCCTCTTTAATGAGATGATCAACATAAGCACAGACACACCAAGGGTATA
Organism: Pseudopodoces humilis; assembly: GCF_049639895.1. Taxonomy (NCBI): domain Eukaryota; kingdom Metazoa; phylum Chordata; class Aves; order Passeriformes; family Paridae; genus Pseudopodoces; species Pseudopodoces humilis. The sequence goes on along the minus strand of NC_142202.1, from coordinate 34,489,961 downwards.
TTGACTACTCATTAGAGAACTTTCATTCTATGCACCCTTAGAGATGCAAATGTCCAATAATACTATTTTCTTAAGGATCAATAGACCATCAGTACTCCTCCCAAGTTTATGGATGCTTTCCAAAACTGAAGATCATGATGGGATAACTTATCAATTTGTTCGCCAGCCTTTAGTGACAGATACAAATTTCTCTCTCACTCATATTCTGCCCAAGTTGCATATAAGACATTATTCAGGAAGCATCATAACACTTCTCCAGCAGTTCCAGTGTCCTTAGTTTTAAGATACTTCTTTTTCAGGATCTTTACCTGTGGCAATAAGGATGACACTGTGCAGCTGATTTTCTGTCTGAAGATTGAAGTCCCCTCCTTCATTAAGAGCTGAACACGGCTAGTAGGGTTTAATGGTAGGTCAGACTGCCATTCTAGTAAAGCTGTGGATGAATCCCAGTGCTGAAATAAGTCCTGTAAATGTATCTATCAATTTTTTTTCTCCTAATATTTCTCCTAATTTTTCTCCTAATATTCCTGAAGTATAGTATACTATATTATATATGTAGTATATATAGTATTTTAAACTGTATCAAGACTTTGATAAAGTTTCTCAATGTAAAAAAAAAATTAATTGCTAGATACAATTGAAATAAATAGATTATTTTTGTAAATAAAAATGCATTTGATTTTATAATTATTGATCAATATTTAAAGATCATTTCTTCATTTTTCCCATAACATGTATTAAAATCTTGGTCAAAGCATTTATTCATTGTTGTTCCTTTCTGGAATGAGTTTGAGTTTCTGCAACACCACAGTATAATTTTATCCTCATGTTTAAAATCAATGTTTAGACAATTTCCCTTTTAGCCTTTCAATGACTTACAACATCACATCAGTCTCTGTTGATAATGACACCCCTTTTAACACATGACATACAATAGGTACGCATTTCATTGTTATGCATTTAGAATCAAGCACATGAAGGTAATTCTGTCTAATTTCAACTTTTGCCTTTTATAAAGAACTAGTTCTTTACAAATTATTTAATTCATTAAAACTTTACCAAAATGCATTAGAAGAGTTCCTCATTTTATCCTAATTCTATTCATCTGGATTTCTAATTTCATTTTAATAACTCCTCTTTTAAAGATTGTAAGAGTTATGTCATACATATCTATTACATTAACATTTCAAAAAGCCTGAAATAGAGGATGGTTAGGGGATTTTTCTGTTCTATAATACACTGGAAGAAAAATACTCTCCTTTTAGTCTAATAAATTACTCCACATTATACAAAGAATTTTTCTTCCAAACACTTAACTTGTACATCAGTCAGTCTTAGATTTAGATGACTACAAAGAACCAAAATATATTATCTGCCTGCACTGTATATACACTTTGAAATGTATAATTTGGAAAATTAAAACTTCCTCCTTATCTTTACAGAAAAGAAGAAAATAGAAAAACAACGTTTTTACATATCTTTTTTGTAGGTATTTAATGAAAAACAAGCTGTGACTTTGGAAACCGAAGTTATAACCAACATAGTTATAACTGACTATTTCACATGCTGTGCCCTTTAAACATATGTCAATTAAAAATTAAAGCCACCATTTCTCTTCACAATAAAGCTATTTAACTCACTGTCTTCGATTTGTTGTTGTTGTTCTATCACAATACAGTCATCAAAAGCACACAAAATCTTTGCAGCTGTATTTAGAACTATGTTATACTGCAACATTTCCACGCCAATCCTGAAATCAACCAATTCTTCCAAGTGTCTGGGAACACATCTCACTGAACAATGTCAAGCAGTGCCGGTTGTTGGACAATTGCTTCTTGGAATGTGCAAATTACACTCAACAATAAAGCACTGCATTGCTGTGGAAGATGCACCACTTCACACAGCAAAATTTCCTTGCATAACACCACCCCTGAGTGAGAAGTAAAGGACCAGCAAATAAAACTTTAGCTGCTCCGGGATATTGTGATCCTACTGAATTGTTCTAACAACAAAATAGGCTCAGCCCACAGACAATTCCATGTACACCATGACACACATTAAAGACACACAGAAACAGATTTTTCCTGTCAGAGAGTCAGAATCAGCGTTTTTGGAATGTACAGGTTTGTTGCAATTGCTGGATCATGTATGATATGTTACATAAGAAGTGAAGCAATTATACATGAATAAGGAATAATTTTAAACTGTAATGTTAGCAGGCCAGCAGCACGCTTCTTGTTCCTATTACAAGTTTATGGTTATAACACTATAGCTTCCTATCAATCATTAATGAAAGCTATGATCATTATTTCTCATTTTCCAGTACTACTATGTGTGCACTAATATTACACATTGCTAGCTACATTTTCCACCTCAGAACTGCTTGCTTGGTTTTAGTGGAATACAAAGAGCAATGCACACAGCTGTGTTTGGGTAAGTGTATTTGAAAAGAAAAAGTGACTGGACCTTGCAAGTGAAAAAGCAAGCTGATTTGATACATTAAAAACACACAGCTCCACTATTTTTTATTGTTGATTTTTTACTGTAGTTCAGCTTTAAGTATTTTTTATTTCATTTTATAGAACTGAGATTTCTAAAACTGAGTTTGAAGCATAATATGACCTCAACAATAGAAGACTTTTCTCAGTACTGCATTGTAAAATCATAGCAAAGAAATGGTAGGATAGCACAGATACATGAATGAGAATTATATGGTAATGAATTAATAAGCTTCAGCACTGTTTAATGATTTAGTTCTGCTCAAGGGCAAAGTAAAATGAAGTATCTGGGAGAATATATAGATTATTATCTATCTATCTATCTTCTAATAGATGATGGATAATTACTAGAAAAAGACTGTGACAATACAGTATCTCCTGCAGAAACATAAAAACTGGGAAAACATTACAAATTCACAGACTTCAACTACTCTGCAGCTGGTGTTGAGGAACAGATTCAGATGGTCCCTCTGAACACTGCTATACCCTCATCAAAGACCATTGTCTGTAAAAGCAAAAAATAAGCAGTGATCAGAGGGAGTAACATAACCTTTCTAGATTACTTCTGACAATAAATACTCTGCAGATTGCTTCCATCTTTATGTTTAATGAATCCATTGCTATAAAAATATGTTAAGCAAGAGCAAACCCATAGTGAAGTGTGCTCTGGGGTCTGTAGTCACAGAGGACCAGCACAGGGCTTGCAGGGAAACCTTGGAGGCAGCAGATCTGAGTAAGAAAGTGCTTGCTATCACAGTAACCCAAATTCAGCTTGGAGGAAATTGCTCCTTAGAAAATGGGTATGTTCCTTATCTCTCTGAGACCTTAACTACTGCCAAGCACATTTTTTAACCCCCCTCACTTATTAAAGAAATAGCTATCTTTGGTTGGTGGTTTTTCCTCAATCACATATCTAGAGGTACTTTGGTCATTATCTGTGTTCAGCATTAAGCACTGCTGCAGTTAATTTCTTTATTTTTTCCCATTTTTTAATATTACAGTATTATTCTTCAAAGCAATGCAAAAATTCCCTGGAGATAATTTCCATCTGAAGTGGTGAGGAATGGTAAGGTGGTAATGAAAAAGTAGTAAAAATAGATCTAATCAATTCTAACCATTTCATCTACTTCTAAACTTTGATAGTTTGCACTCTCTGATCAGAGTATTTTCTCTTAAGGGTGAGTCCTTGCATAGCAATGTATATAAAAACATCAGAAATGGTTCAAAGGAGAATCACTTGTCAGGTAACTCTGTCAAAGTTTCATCAATTCTGCAACAGTCAATATCAGTTTAACCATAAGTCTTTTGGGTTGTGTACTCAGGTGACATAAGCCAGGGTTAAGCCCATCACATTCCTGAAGCACTTTATACAAATTAAATTGTTATTAATTGAACAAGGGGTGCTCCTGATCTGGCTATTATCATTTAATTGGTTTCAGTAGAGCGAGCACTGTTATTTTCAAAGATACAAATATGATCGGAACAAAACCTAACTGATTACATGACTTCCCTACCTCGCTTTATTAAGGAGTCCCAAATTAATTTATTGTTAGCTAATGATAAACTAAACTAAACTATCTATGGTAATTGTTTTTTACTTTTCTCAGACACTTGTCCAGATTAACCAGATTTAGCATTTATGCTGCTTCTTTTTTACAACCCACTCATCTACTTTTCACAGCTTTTTGGCAAAACTCTGCTGTCAATTAGCACGAATACTAAGCTTTTTCAGTGTTGACGTGACAAATTAGTGAAAGAGAGAGAGACAGAAATTCTGTTTTCACTAAAGTCACTACAAAAAGCTTCATAGATTTCAGCTGGAGTAGGAACAGTTCCACCATAGATGGGATCTTCCAGTTTGAAATTGTTGGGTAGGTATTTAGCTAGTTAACCAAGAGAGGCTTCAGTTCTTCACTACAAATTCTTCACAGGTCTCAATAAACAGTTCTGACTGAATTTTTTCTAGCCCTGGTATTCCAAAGCATTGCACTGCTGTAGGACAAGAGCTTTCTTATTTGATAAGGCTTATTTATGAAAAGGAAAACAATTTCACCAAGGTCAGATGATGTATGCACTGAGAACATCCAGTGTCTGACAAAGGACTCAGTAACCATTGCTCTGGAATTTTCAGCTGGAAAGCAGCCTGTCCACACTAGGACATTCAGGACACTGCACCTCACTGTTCTGTATCCAGCCCTTTACCTGCTTCTGAACAAGAGTCTTCATGGTAGGAAGTGTTGATTTCATTTGTGCTCTGTGTACTACAGGCAGAAAAGTCCAAGTGGTAGTTCCCCCCCTTAATTATTATTAGAAGTTTTTCTACTTGCATTGAAAAATGAATTATAGGCAGGAGGATCCAGGAGATAGTTACTTTTGACTGAGAAAGCATTAATTCAGTCCATGTTATTGGAAAATAGGAACTGACTTTGTATTATCTGAGGTAGAAAATATAAAGCCATGATCACCAGATTTATTAGGCAGAAAAATTGTACAGAGTTATGAGATTTTTATTTCTTTTTACCTGAGGTTAAATTGTAATGGTAACTATGTAACCATGATAAAGCAGTTACTGCAGAAGTTATATAAACGTGAGTCAAAGTTTAATCCACAGAATAGCCTCCCCAATGCAGTATGAAACAAACCACTACGTATGGTTTATAGGAATATGTAAACTATGTGGCTTACTTTAAAAAATGGAATGGACACTGGAGCTGCTTTTTAAATTTTTTCTATATGCATTGTCCTATTCAGGTTTAAAAGGGAGGTTGAGTTTGTGAAAGATACAAAATTGCTAACAGACTTCGCTTGTTTAAGGTGTTTATTTTGATGTTGGGAACAGTAAGTGTGCAGTAGTCTGTTGTTTGGCTTCTGGTCAGGATCTCCAAACATACAGGCACTGGAACAAGGCTGACGTATCCCTGCTTTCTAGGATTACAGGTCTTACAGACAGTTTGTAATTGTCAGGTTTAAACACTGTGGGAAAAGATTTCAGCCAGATCAAAACTATCATGGTGTGGTGGTTTGACCTGGGCTGGACACCAGGTGCCCACTAAAACTGTTCCATCACTCCCCTCCTCAGCAGGACAGGGGAGAGAAAATATAACAAATAGCTCATGAAATATATATAGAAAATATAACAAAAAGCTCATGAGTTGAGATAAGGGCAGGGAGAGATCACTCACCAATTTCCCTCACAGGCAAAACATACTTGACTTAAGAGAAATTAGTTGAATTTGCTACCAATCAAAATCAGAGCAGACTAATGAGCCCTAAAACAAATCTTAAAAACACATTCCCCACACCCTTTTCTTCTACAGAGTAAAAGTATAAAGACTTGTGATCAATACAGTTCTTCAACCTAGCAAGTTTATTTTCCTTCAGAATGGATTTATAGCATTCTTTTGTCTTCAAATCTTAGTAAATTAACAATGATTATAGGAAGCCACATTCAAGTGAAATATATAGAAGAATCTCCCTTGGCATATACTCTGTAAGATGATGGTATTCTTCATCTTCATGAAATGAATGTTTGCTCACAAAATTGCACTGGATCTATTAATGCATTTGTGAAACATTTTAGATGCAAGTTTGATAAATGAACTTTGGAAGTATTTCTTCCAAAACTGAAAGCCTATTAATCAAGTAGAAATCATATTTATTTTAATATGAACATATCTCTTTGCATTGGCTTCTTCTGTCCCGCTCACTCTGATTTTAGAGATCAGTGTAAAATGTTGTCTATGTGGTTTATTTCCAACAGTGAGCTTTCAGTTTATCTTGAAGCAGGCAGGAGGAATCTCAGAACACTACTATAGGTAATTCCAGTTATTATGGGGTACTTCAGACTTGGTGAAGCATTATGTGACAGTGTTCAGATGTGAGAAGGGATTCAGAAACGGACTTCTGTAGACTATCTTTCTTTGTGTGAGGCTCTGGACTACCTGGTTTTTATCTGTCCATCCACTTCTTTGGATCATTTCTGCGAATTCAGAGAACCTGCAATTTCCTTCTACTCTTGGAGTTGGAATCTTGGAAAGCAATGTAATTGAAATTAATGGCAGTCATCTTTCTGAGGAAGTAAAACATGCTCTCACATTCTTTAAACTCTTGAACTTTTGAAGCCAAAGCTCAGTATATGCTGTGTGTATTTCCTCTTGCTGATGATATATACACACAACATGCATGTACATGATACCTACATGTACATTTAAGGACATTTCACTTGCAGGGCAAATATCATGCCCTGGGTACAATGAGTTACATCAGCATAAGGATAAAGTGAGTAAATTAGGAAAACTAGGTTGCTGCATTGCTAATATCACTGTCATATACAGGCTTGAAAGTATGGAAGAATAAATGCTTTGAAATCTAGCTTCAAATTACAATTTGTATTGAAAATTGCTTAGTCACAGAAGTCTAAAATCATTGCTGCTCAGATTGAGTCATCAACAGAAAAAAAGAGGAAATTATGGGATATGAGGCATTGCTCAAACTAGGCAGCCTAGAAGACAGGGTAAAGAATACTATGGAAAATTACAACGGTGCAAAAATCAAACAATGGGTTCTGCAAACTGAAACATTGCAAGGAAAATCAGTTTGTTGCTCTAGTCTGCACAATACATTGTTTATGACCCTGGAGATAATGCAATGAAATTTGGGTATAAACACTGAAGAAAAATTTAGCATTTTGCTGATTATGGTGTGTTGTTTCCTGTAAAAACAGGTAAATGAAGTTACTCCTCCAGACATGCCTCTTAAGTTTATACATAAATATTCCAATGTACATTGTGTTAGGAACTCATATTTCTGCTACATCAGAAGGACAGACACCGGTGATTAATTCATGTCGAACAGCAGTTCTATGTCTCTCAATTACCTGAATTCACTTACTTACAATGCTTTTGAGGTTTGTCACTTGCTGACCCTCCACTATATGCAGTCAGTGATCTGGGGAGCTGATTTCTATGCTTGGTTGGTACAAGCATATGATTTTTACCCAGACAGTACACTTGCTGTATTTCATATTGTGCATAGTTATGGGAAACATGGAAATACCTAATTGCTATAATATTCTAGCAGCACTTTATGCTGCTGTAACAGACTAATGTCAGTGACTGTAACAGAGTACTGGAGAAAACATTGCCATGTAAAGGGTTTGTTCACAGAAACAAAATCCAGTCTTCTGTGTGATTTATACAATAGAAATACTTACATTTAAAAAGTCAGAAGTCATATTTGCTACCTGCACAAAGACATCATTTACCCTGGTAAACTGTGTGCTGCTACATATTGTTGTGCAAGAGCAGACAGATCAACACAGCAGCTAGCTCACTTGATAGATTTCTCTACTTCAAATGGGTATGCTACAGATTTAATCCCCTGCCCAAAGCTTTTGAAACAATGATAGCCATGTTTCCCAATGGCTGACATCAAAATAATGGTGTTGAATTAGGAAAGGTTTCTTAAGCCCTGTAGTACAACCATAGCTTTGCCTTTGTGCTGTATTACAGCATCTTGGCAAGGTGAGGTGGAAACTGAACTTTGTCAGTTGCCACTTCATGTTGGCAGAATTCTCTGGTTTTGTGCTTATTGTCTCCAATAAGGGTAAAATTCAAAATTAACAAATTAGAAAAATTTCATCCCCACCAAGATCACGACTATATTCTGTACAATCTTAAATTGTACAACATGGTATATTTTTCCTTAACTATGCGCCTGCTGCACAACTTTTTAGAGCAAAACTTTGTGGAACTGCAAAGACTCGAGGCACTGAAATGCTGATTTGCAAACAGCCAGGTTTAGTGTGCAGTGTTATTGTGCATTATTGTGACTGCCACTGCCTCCATCTGTGAATGTGGGCTCCTGCAAAACTTGGAAAAATCTACAGGACACTGAAAATAGCATTGCATTTGAACCCAGACCACTTGAAGAAACTGAGAAGAGCATTCCATTTTAGATAGAGAAAAGCACATACTTTAGGGTTAAAGATTTATGGCTTAGTGCTGTTATTTATAGAGCCACCAAGTATTCCTACTTTAATTAGGCCAGTTCTACAAAAATGACACAGCATCTTGCCCACAAGATCTGCTAGTTCCAAACCCCCTTATCCACCTCTACCTAGCTACTGCTTCAACTATTCTGTAACCCTTCCCCATCAGGAAGCAGTGGTTCAAGCTGGTCAGTGATTTATTATTCTAGAGAATTTACAAATATACACTGATAATTTCTCCATCTGGATTACAATTCATGTCAAGAGACTGTCAGAACAAAAGAGCAACTATAGGATTCCTATCATCAGTCTCCTGGCAAAGCAGCAGAGCTTTGGCATCACCATTGCAGCCTGTCCCTTTATGTGATTCATTGTGGGGAAGGTACTGATATCAAAGACCTGTTTGTTCATGCACCACTGACTTCTGCTTTGCCATCACGCTGAGAGATTGCTTCAATAAATGGCCAGAAACAGCATTTACGTCACAAGTAACACTTGCTGCTGTAATTACTTTGCTGTCCACCCTTTCCCACAGAGTGGAGCCCAGAAGAATTAGTATCCAATAATGGATCACAATTCACACTTGTAGAGTCTGAAACTTTTCTGGGGAAGCAAAGCTTCATACACAGAAGATCAAATGCTTTAATTAAACTTTGGAATAAAGGTGTACTTCCTACAGACTTACACAGCATGTACTTTCAAAAGTGTAACACAGAAGATGCCTCCCAAATTACTATATATGAAAGAGAAGTGAAAAGCTAAATGCTATTGTAATATAGATAAACTACTCTGAAACAGAAGCATAACTGGATATAAAATAAAACAGCCCAGCAGATGAAGTAAAATCACAAAACAGACTGAAGTTATCCTCATGGTGCTAGGAATCTGCAAGCATCTTGTTTGTGAGAATATAAAATCTTTGATTCTTTTATGTAGGAAAATCAAAGTTCATGTTGCTTCTCAAGACTACCAGAAAAGTAAAAAGAAAAAGAAAAAAAAAAAGAAAAAAAAAATCTTTACACCTCCAAACTTACCAAGAAACACAGGTCAAAATGCCTCCCTGACTAGCACAGGAAACACAGCTTATCTGCTGACAGCAGGATGTGCATAACAGTTCCCGAACAAAAACCATAGAAGGAAACAGAGATTATTTAACATTCTTCTAAATCATGATTAACCACCTCCAGGTACTGTAGACCATTAGCTAGACAAGCATAAAAGTTTAGCTTTTAATTGTAATAATTTTGTCACAAATCAGTTTGCCTATTTGGTCCCTGGTCACATGACTCCCTAGTAAATGGCTATGTAGCTGCTGAGGCAGTAGATAATAAGGGTACTATTTCATTAGTACATGTATGCAACATCTTCCACAACAGGTATATATAATCTTGCAGTAGATGCTTGGAAGGTGCTGCTTACAAGTTTGGCAGGCTGCCCTCTCTCTGCAGATGCCCAAAAAAGGAAACTTTCTGGCTTGCTACTGCCACTGCTATGACCCATCACAATACACATCCTTTTACTGAGGAAATAACAAACAAACAAATAAAAACTCAGATAACATTTACATTATTCTCTGTGAAAGAGAAGATACAGAAGTCAGCGAGACATGGGGTGAGACTTTACAAGGATGCAGTTTTTTATGTCTGGTTTCAAAGGACTTAAGACATTTTGTTAGATTTTTACATAGTGTCTTCCCCATTATATTTTTCAAGTACATTTGAGATCAACAAAGACACATCAAAGATTCATAAACTCTTGCAAGCCTATGAAAACTGGAAAGTGGATGGACAACAGACTGATAGATGTCCAGATGGGAAAAGAAAAATTAGTAATTAAGTAGCATTTTGAAATTATACTCCAACAAATCAACACGTGATAAATCCCATATATGACCCTTCAAACAGAGCTTATAATTAGTTGAAACGTTCAAATCCAGAGAAATTACATTTTCAGTTTGTTATAACACATTATTACTGAAAAGACAAAAACTATTGCAAAGAGTACATTGCACAGTTCTCAGGTATAGAAGTCATTTTGAAAAGTCAGTGTTCCAGGAGGATTTCAAAACTTGCATTTGTCACTTTAAAAAAAGAGCAGGCAATGCCTTGACTGCCTTACCACCATGGAGCTGTGAACAAATACTGATATTAATGGTCTGAGCACAGCTGTTAATATTGGTACCACAAAACCACAGCCACTCTGTTGGCTGCAATGCATTGCCTTCTGCCATTCCTCATTATCTATCACTGAAAGTGCCATTAAAACATCAGAAAGTAGAGGTGAGTAATGCTGTAATATCCTGGTTAGCAGCAATCATTTTTTGTAATGATATTCAGTTTATTTTGTCAAACTATGTTAGCAATCACTGATTTGAAATATCCATTAGGCTTAGAGGGGACACACATCTACAAAGAGATAAGGATAACAATTTCGTGCTAGGCATTGATAAGCTATTTACTGCACCACAAATCAAAGGAAATATTTTCACTGAAGAACAGATATACCATTACAGCAATCACCAAACATCTGCCTCATCCAGATCAGGGAGGCATGCAGACACTCAAATGACTTGAATGATCAAGTGTCTGAGCACAAAATACAAGTTTTAAGAAAAAAACTACTGTGTTAACTACTACGTTCTTCCAGGATAAGAACTTTCAAATCATAGATTACTTCACCCTATTTTCAGCAGCTCATCTGAAAATAAACAGAAATCGTAGTTTTCGGTTCGTACAGACCTCAGCTCCCACCTCTTCTGGTTGGAAACCAAGTGTATAAACACTGAGAGGGTGGAGGAGAGAAGGAGGAGGAGAGAAGTTCTATTGGAAATTAGACTTTGGTCATAATTTTTTTGACCCAAATCATAGCTTGTCTGTCTTTTCTTCCTCTTAGGACTTGATTGTCCATCCATTTTTGAGAGCTGCAGTCCTACAGTATTAATCCCATTCTTGGCATTGACAAGACATGCCACAGCCCTGTAAACAAATGCCAAAGTGAACACACATCAATATAAATTACACTTCAGTCATATTTACAAGGAAAAATTTCTTTCACAAGTTTTTGTTTTGAGTCTTTGCTAGTTTATCCACTTGACCAAACTAACTCTTTACTTGAATCAAGCAAAAATAATGTCATAATCCATTCTCTCTAAATCAGATTCCTGCAGAAGGGATGTAATTAGTAACAAGGTACTCCTGTGAGGAGCTGACTCAGCTAAGGATATCTTCTGATGGTGATGTAGCTCTAAGGAGATGGGGTTTTTTTCCCCTCCTCTTCCTACAGTCACACCACTGAGAGCCACAAAAAATTTCCATCTATTTAGATTATTGTGTCCTCTCCATTATTTGAGCAAGGTTACTGTTTGCCAGAAATGTAAAGTCTCTTCCAGCAATGCACTAAATTCTATCTTGTGAGAACAGGTGTTTCTTAGTGTCAAGGAGAAGCTTCCCCCACAGTTTTTAACCTTTCAGCCTGTGCAACAAAAGCTGTGCTAACATTCTGAAGGTTAAGGTTACATACTGTGAGATTCAGACATCTTTTCTTAAAATTTATTTCAACAGCTTTAATATAACCTCTTTCTCTTGCACAGCATGACAAGGACTTGTTTAACTATCAGCTCAATTAACTGTTAATTAAAACTACAAAGTTAGATTTTGAAGTACAGTTCTTCCATGCTTTCAGGTTTTAAGACTTAAGTTTTGATTCAAGCTTGCTCATTTGTTGAATACCATCAATGTTCCCTTCATTTCAATGTTTGCAGAAGCTGCATTTATCTTAATGATATGGAAAAAGGGAAAAAATGAACCTTGGCTTTCTTTCCTTTGCTTTTGTACTGGGCAATTTTGAAAGCTTACTTTAAAAATAAAATTGCAGTTTTTTAAATGTTGGTTAAGATACAGCTTTATGTCATTTAAAAAAAAAAAACAAACAAAAAAAAAACAGGTCTGCTTCCTCACTGGAAGATCAGTATTTTACCAATCAGTCAAATGAATCTGCTTTTTTTTTTGTTTGTTTGTTTTCTTTTTAAATGTTGTGATATATAGTGCTGTAAAGCACAGAATACAAATTTCCCTGTCCCATGCCATGCACACTCCGACTTCCCTCCCTATAACCTAATCTTCTGAGAATGATTCTAGTCTGGGCTTTCTTGCAATACATCTGTGATCTAGTTATAAGTTAGAAAGGGAATTAATTGTGGTAGCTCCAAGCTACAGCTTCTCTTCTCTGGCAGACTGTCATCTGTTCCTTTTATAGGGTATCTCATATGTGCCATTGAGAGGGGATGTCCCTTATGCATGTTTCTGGTTTTATTGTAGTACCAAAGTTCAGGCATCTGTCACATATTGCCAGTGAAGAGATGTTCAGTGGTCTGCTCAACATAAGAGGATCAGGGATACACAGTCTTTAAATGCACTAAGCAGTAAAACACAGGAAGAACCATTTATCTGGAGTACAGTCTGGAAACAGCCCTCAGTCAGGGACAGCCTCTAGGAGATTTCTTTCCTGCAAGGTCTCTCCCATTCAACAGGGCTCAGGCAAAGGCCCCCCCCCACTGCTGTAAGGGCCCACCAGAATTGGGGTCTGCTAGGCTACCTACACTTCAGCTCACTTTGAGAAACAAGCTAGAAAATTTCTGCCCTCCCAAAATAGTTGTGCTGCATCTGTTTTTCATCATTCCTACCCAGTGCCCCATCTAAAAGAAAGATCTCAAGCAAGGAAAAAAAAAAGGTTCCCATCATTTTTTGCATAATGAGATGAATGAAGAGAAATGCCCCCAACCAATGTGTTCAGTCAATAATCACATACATCTAATGAGGCTGAAGCACTTCTCAGAGCTGTAAGGAAGCAGAGGCTGTAACTAGAAGTCTTTGTGATTATGATATAAAATCATCACTGCAACTCTTTCTCTCTCTCTCTGTCTCTCAGGAGAGGGGAATGGTGATAAGCTGGACCTAAATACACCCTCACTGGGCACTTTTGCTACTGCCCATTGCCTGCTCAGCTTCAAGCTCTTTATCCCTCCCAGCTGGCCTGACTCTCAGCTACTCTTTGTTCAAGTTTTCTCTCCTCAGCCAGATCTTTGTCCTCTACACAAACCCTCACAGTGTTCTCAAACTCCCTCTTTGGTCACTTCTCTTCCCTGTTCTCAAAAGATCTAGGAGCATTAACTGTATTTTCCAAAATTACCGTCGCAAGCAGTTTTCTATCATTTCATGTAAGAAGCCATGCAGGTTTAATCATCAAGTTCCTTAAATTATCTATAGTACTTACACAGTTTGGTCAATATTTTCTTCAGGGTACTCTGAGATGAACCACCAAAAATTAGAAAATGGTGAAAATTAATGTCACACTAAGACAGGAGCATAAAGAAAGGATAAAGAACTATGGTACAAGAGCTCAAAAAGAGCAGTGAGCTTAATTGCCCTCTAATCAACCTAATGTGATCCAACAGAAACACTTTAGAACTAGGAGTCTTAATATGTGCTGAAAGATAACAGAGAAATATTCCCTTTGACATGACTGGTAATAATTAGGGCTTCACTCCTAGGAAAGAAAACATCACTGATTCCTGGAAAAGGTATATTATTTTTTTCTGCCCCTTATATTTTTTTTCTTTATTACATTCATAGACAGTGAAAAAACACCACAACACCGCAATTGTTAGTTACAAAATGGGAAGCTTGACCCTGTAAAATTGAAATTACAAATTTATCACCTAAGCATAGAAAAATAGACTTTTTAAGCCAACAAGTAAGAACAGTTCCTAAGAGTTCACCCAAGCTGTAAACTTGTAAAACCAAGCTGTAAGTCATGTTTACATTTCCCTTAAATTTTTATCTTCTGACTTTCCACTCAGGAGCCTCCCAACATCATGTCCTTAAACTAGTCCTTATGAAACAAATAATTCCTTGACAGTAGTGGCACAGATGGATTATAAACAATTTGTAATTGAAACAGAGGAGCTAATACCATCAATGAAACCATTTGGGGTTTTTTTGCCTTTCCACTACTCCTGCAAAGCACTTACAACAAAATACCTTCTTGTCAGTCCTGACCTCTGTGAGATGCAGTGATGAAGTGCTGAGATCATTTAATTGAAAAAGCACCATCAATATATCTAAAACCACAGTGACTCTTATAAGGAAGCAAGGTACCAAGTTACTTAGCAGAATATAACAATGCAAAACAAACCAGCCTCTTTCTCACGAGGATGTTTTAATCATGACTGTGTGACTAGGCCTGTTCTAAAAGACCTGATTTTTTTCCAGAGGCATGAAAAATACTGTGGATTGGAATATCAGAAAAGAGTAATACTAATTTCCCATACTGTTAATACAGTTTTGTTTGTCTGAGACTTCAAAATCAGGACAGATTGACCTGTAAAACCCGAGTTCTGATCCCAGCCTTTGTAGGATCTGTATGAGCTGATTCATCTCTCCTAACCTGTTTATTTAACAAAACAAAGCTCTAACCCTCACAGGTGTTAAAAATTAGCACTAGCTATGAAACTGCCAATAAAATGAAATCTGATTTTTTTAATATCTGATATGTAATGAACACTAGTTGCTTTCTGGTTTGGAATCTGAAATTTAACAGTCTATCCCAAGTACCACTCCAAAGCTCCATATTTAATCAGTGCCTTTTACCAGAAGAACACAATTCTGGACTTGAAAACTGGGATGCCAATGTCTCATCACAATCCCAGGATAGACATCCAGATATTTGTGTACTGCTTGTACCACTCCAGTGATAAAAGGCATGCTAATACATTTGCACTGCTCAGTTTTTTTTACTGCAGATAGAATCAGTTCTGATCAGTGAATTATCTCATTTATTTTCACAGTCAACAAATCCCTCATTTTCTAGATCCAAAGAATAATCAATGCCTGTAGTCATTCTTTACCTATAAAATATAAAGGAATCACGATTTTGTCTCTGACAACTTTTTAAGGTTATTAACCAGGTAACTTCTAAGTGGTTTGTCTGTGCCATTCAGTCTCCCTCTCTTGTTTTTCACTTCTGCTCCTGTGACAGTTTTATGGAACAGCAATTATCAGCAGATCCACAGCAGCAGCATTGTGACTATTAAAAATGCTACAGTTCAGAGCAACATTTTTATTTACTCACCAGAGCAATGCTTAAATTGGGCGTACCACTCAGCTATTTTTACCAACCTTTCATTTCAAATGTTTAATTAAACCTTTTAGTCACAGTTCCTACATATTTTGCATTTTGAAATAAAAGGCTTTTTCTTCCTACATCCTCTATGTGCTGATTAGTTATTCAAATCTAAACAGTCCTAATCTGTATTCTCTGTTTATAATACTCAGTAGTATCTGCAGTTGTTTCTTGCACTCATCAGAGCATAGTACATGAAATTTATGTCTTAATGGCTGCTAAAATCTTTCTGGGAGGGAATGCACCACTGGCTAATGTGATTCTCTGCAAAGTAGCTCATTCCCATATATTCATGACTATGAATCACCTTGGTTTGGACAAAAAATAATTAAACATTAAATACTAGGACCATGTCGTCCCTTTGGAAACTTTGACCAAACTCCCACTAATCTCCACCTAAAGCATGACAATTTAAAAACTTGTAATTAACACTAAATCACTGAGCAGTGTTGGGCATGTTTTCAAATCTAGGGTCAATGATTAACATCTAAAACCTGCAAAGCTCTAAACCTTTTTATGTACATTTCTCTGTCTGAAGTAGAAGTACAGCTCTACTTTGAGACATAAAGTTTGGGCTAATTAAAAGTAGGAGAACAATACTAACTGGGTCTAATAAGAAACTTTTTGTTTTAGCTACTCTTAGCAGTGAGCTAAAAGATATATAACTTTCTTCATTTTTGTAGCTGTGTCTCTTTGGCACTTTGACCATGCATTTCAAATGTTCCAGTGGTGAGGGTGGATGAACAGGAATGATGGATGGTCAACAATTTGATAGATAATGCCGCTATTTTCCATCTCAAAAACTGAGTTCAACATAATTAAAGTTTCTTTTCAATATTCTCTTTTTTTCCTCTCTGATGCTCACTGCCTTCCATTTCCCCCAACTATCACAATTTTTCCTAATATACAATGGGCACTATTTATCAAAAATGACATTCTTAGCTAAAAGCAGCTCCAGAAGGTAAATCCATAGCCTACAGCCTGTAGAGATCACTTCTACTTCCTGGGCCAGACATTCTGTGATTCCCAATCACTTTTTGAGTCTTTCGCACTGCTGTGTTTCTGTTGCTGAAAGTTGTTTATCATGAAACATTAAACAAAAGCAGCCTTGCCCTTTTGAAGTTTGAAGCCTTGCCCTGGAAGTTTGTGAAGCAGTTAATTGAAAGGGAACAGGACAGAAATTTTCAGCTCCACATTTGGTTACTTTTATCCTCTCTTTGTTTTCTTTATCTTACCCGTGTGTCTGTATAAAATATATCACTCAAATGTATGAGGGCTTTTTCCCCAAAATTACCTATGGCTCTATGGGATTATTATTTCAGAATAGAATAGAATTCACTGAGAAGCAAATAAAATTATCCTGAGCAATTCTCACAATAAATGAAGTTTTTCCCTGCAGTCAACTCAGCTTTTTTGTGTTTCTCACCCTCATTAAGTATTGAAGAAACCTGAATACTTGATGGTGCACTACGGGCAAGGGGTAAGCATCCTGCGTCTCACACATACATACATTATACTCATGAAAGATTCAATTGGTATTCCCTTAAAATACGTGTGATCCCCTGGCACCACAAATAGCTCTAAATCTATCACTTGTCTCCCAGATGCTTTTCCATATTCTACAAGTAACTTTAAATGCTGATGCTCTCAAGCATATCAAGAGTAGTTCTGATGAATAAACATGCAGCAATCACAACACTTAGCAGTAATGCCTTTAAATAACTTTGGGAGTTTATGTTATACAGTGGTCTAAATTTTCTGAATGTGATTCTTCAAAATTCCTGAAATCTAGAATTCTTAAAGGGGAATGCAGGTGATTCAATGTGCATTTTATGTATCCAATATCCAATCCTGTAAATTGTTGAATAATACTGAGATGATATCACAATTTTCAACACTCAAAGCCACTTCAAAACCTTAAGAGATTAGGCCTTTGGAAAACAGACATCCTGATAAAATGACGGCAGCGTGAAAACCTAAAAGAAAACGTTGTCTCTAAACAAAACCTTTCTGGAGCATAGGGAGAAAACACCTTTCTCAAGAGTCATCTTGGAAACTCCTAATGGGTCACTCGTTATCGCACTCACAGACTTTCCCATCTTGTTCTAACATGAAGACAAACTACTTTGCATGACTGTTGTCTGTCATTTGAGTTCATCTCACTGTAGGTCAGCCGTGACGACAACTGCACTTCCATAAAATGGAGAACCCTCAGTTGCTAAGTGTAGGTGGTGAGTTATTATCACTGCCTTAGACTGTTCTCTGTTTGATTAAATATACAATATCTGCAGTTTTCTAGCCAGGAGGTGAGTTGTTTCCATAACTCTGCAATCAGGATAAAGCACAAACTTCAACAAGTAGGAACTGCTATGAGCAACATAATGAGGAGCCATGGGAAAAGTTCAGACACAAGAGGAAACTTTGAGTTAAAAAACAAAACAAAACAGAACAAAAAAGCCTAGAATTGTCTTGTCTTTTCCAGCTTAGCTGATTCTATGATACTACAATGTGACAGGATTTTTTCACAGCAGCATGGTTTTCTATCCATATATTTGTTTTGGTTAGACAAGTACTAGGCTGAATCTACAAGAATTTGCACCTGATGAGAGCTGGGCCAAAGACCTCTAAGACCGCAGGAAAACAGGAACACATCATCATCATCAAAGCTCTCACTCCTATGAAGGAAATGGAGGCTGAAGCACTATGTGCTCTATTTCAACAGGAAAAACTTTGCTCAGAAAATGCTTTTCAGCATTGAAACTCCAAAAAAAAAAAAAAAAAGGCAGAAACACTATTTCCAGTAAACTGCTCCATGCAGAAGCTCTACTATCAAAAATCAAAACTACTTTTTTTTCCAGCAAAAATTCCCAAAACCTAATCACTTTGCCTCAGGCCACCTGAGAGGGTGAATGAGAAGTCTCAAAATTAAAACTGTGAGGATTTTTTTATTTCTGATCGAAAGCACTTCAGACGGAACTATCCTTTAAATGTAAATGAGCCAATTAGATACAAACCAAATCTTCTTTTTGTTTTAAGAAGGTATTTTCTTCCTTTATCAGCCAAACTAGTGCTATAGCAGATGCAAGTGTCATACTGTGGGCAAGAAGATTATTTCCTGCCTCGCTAATTTTAAAGCAGCCTTTAGATGCACAGCATGAAAGCATCTTCATTAGATTGTTTATCTAGAGAAGAAATACAAGCCTATTCACCCAACTTTTCTGCACACCTCCCTTCACTTTCAGAAATGTCAGGGCTTTTAAATCCAAGCCTACCAATGAAACTTATTTGCTTGTTCTCTTGTCTAAACTATAAATTGTAGAGAGCAGGCTTTTCTGGCATAGCTTCCCGCAGTATTCTACCTGAGATTATACTGACTCTTGGTGGCTAGAGAAGGGGTAATTCTTTAAATGTTTCTAAACACACACATCCCTAAGGCATACCTCAAACATTACTCAAGCAGTGACATTCCAGCAATCAGGAAAGCAGAGCAGCCAGATAAGAGGGTGAAGATCTGCTCCTCGGACAATTAGATATGTAAGAAGCAGCAAGTAGCCACAGCCAAAAAAAAAGAAAAAAAAAGGAAAAAAAAGCCAATTATGATGCCTCCACATTCAACAAACTCAGTTTATTCACATACAACCAGGGGGGCTGGGGGGGGGGGGTTGCATTAACATTCCTTTTTCCCTACTTTTTTATGCAGCACAGGTTGTTTATTCTAACTGTAAATTCTAAGGACAGGTATCTTGGCTGAGCTAACTACAGCCTCAGTCCTCACACACTTTTCTGTTCTCATAACCTCTTTTTAGTCATGTTTTGATATGTTTGGAATACTTTTTATTCCTTCTCTACCAGTCCTCATTTCTTTTTTCCATCCAAGTCCTTACATTTCTGCCTGCTTTGTGTGTAGCCTCTGCAACTTTTTCTTAACAGTCTGTTTCAGGCATCCATTCTTATACAGTCAATTTCTCTGGGGATTATTACATGTTCAGACCAAAGAAAACTGAATATGATCTTAGGATTGGCTACACAGATTCAGAAAACTTGCAGTTTCTACTAGATTCTATAAGAAACAAGCCTGTTCAACGACACAGGATTTCAGTTTATCATTATTTTAAAAATTATCCTTATCAGCAGAATCCTAAATGCATACCCGGCAGAGAATATTCTTTCAAAATCTGAGTCTTCACAGATTGGATAAAATTTTTGTATGAAAACATCATAAACAAAAAGGTAGCTCTTTTTTTAAAAGCCAGTAATCTGAGAATGCTGTGTTAAAATTCATCACCTACACTGGTTTCTTTTTTGTGATTCTTAAGGCATGCATATCTCCAGGTGCTGTTTCTATTTACTGTGTCTCACTTCATTCATTGTTTATCAAGTGCTTACGCCTCAGATCCCTCCTGATGTTTTTGTAACCCTGTGCTGTTGACTATGTAAGCTGCATTCTTTGCTTCCATGGATTTTCAAGTATTTTATTCTTCAAATAAACAAATTTTGATCATATAAAAATTTTCTTGGGGTCTCAATAGCATGTTTCTAAGATGAAATGTTGGCTTTTATAATAATTAAGCAAGAGTACACAGGCAGCTGCTTGAAAGAAATGGAAACCACACACTGGACCTTTCTAAATGGGAAGACCTTCCTTCTGCAAAACAGAAACAACCAGAAGAAAACTGGAGGACAGCTTCCCTCAGAGAGAAAGTTTGCACAGAAGCATTTACTTAGGTGTTAGACAGTCCTACAGTTTTCAAAGGTCAAAAATTACCGCATTCCTCCATGATTTTTCCTATAAATATAGAGACTGAAAATGTTTTAAGAATAAAAGCAGTGGAACCAGTGTCCTGGCTTTGGTAATGGTCTGTTTAAGTCCCTTCACCCCTGTTTCTTACCTTCTCTTTCAAGTTTATCTTGTCCTAGTATCCAAGGGCCTTCCACAAAAGGAGAGGTGAAGCATATTTTCATTTCATAGGCAAATATCCTGCAGGGTCCTGAGGTTTTAAGGTAATTTACTATGCTTACCATTCATCCATCTTCTAACCACTGTGTTTGCTTGAAAAGTAAAAATCATCAGAGCAGAACACACTGCTTTTTGTGTCCGTAAAAAAAATGTTTCAC